>NW_017802425.1:545199-548077 GCF_001625305.1 Branchiostoma belcheri | reverse complement strand
ATCCTTACTTAAGTTATTGTAATATTATATGGGCAAGTACGTACACTACATCACTTAAACCGCTTTTTTTGCTTCAGAAACGATACATCAGGATAGCGTCAAAAGTTCCATTCACTTTCCCTACTGCACCATTGTTTAAAAAGCTCAAAATACTGTCCATAAATGACATAAATAAACTACAAACAAGTCTTTTAATGTACAAGATAATGAATAAATGTCCTTGCCTTCCTGAAAACCTTCCACGACACCTACACCTTCTTATTAAACTCAGACATCCACAACCACTTTACACGCCAATGTAATTATTTAAGGCCATCCAATGCGAAATCGAATCTCCGTCAATTTACAATCACGTACATAGGCCCAACAATTTGGAACAACCTAAGTAGAACTTTACAAATTAGTCCCTCCGTCACCATTTTCAAAAATTATACTAAAGCAACTTTCATAAATAACCCCACACATTCTTAATTTTTGTTTAAGTTTCCTTGTTTACTACTTTTCATTACTACTTTTCATAATTGTAGATAGTATTGTATCGTATTGTATTTTATTGTTTTGTTTCATTTACCCGTTACCTAGTAAGTTATTTCTTATTTATCCGATTAATTTGAATTGTTAATTAAGTTATGAAGGGAGGCCTCCTCATAAGCATTTTATGCTTCCGGCCTCCCTGCACTGTCACATTTCATTTATATTTTCTTGTGTCTGTATTTTGTTTTAAAGTGCGAATAAAAACTGAAACTGAAACTCCAAATCACGACCTTGACAACTAGACATAGATAATGTATATGGCAAACTTACCTATCCAACGGACACTCAACACAAGCGGCTACCTGGTACTACAACAGCACATCTGCTCACTATCGACTGTACTCACAGAAGTAATTCTAAAATGTTTTAGGAGTTTGTAGTTCATTCACTTGGAAGGCATGTGGGACAGGAATGTGAGCAAGAATGTAGGACTTCCACTTGGAATGCTAAGACATCCACTTGGAAGGCATGTGGGAAGAAATGTGGGAAGAATGTAAAACTTCCACTTGAAAGGCATGTGGGTATGTGGGCAAGAATTTAGGACTACGTAGGAATGTGTCCATAAAAGTGTGCCATCAACATGCCTGTAGACATGCCATGCCTGTGGAAAAAAAATGCCTGTGCAATTCCTAGAATTCTTGCAAACTACACACAATACTGTGCCATTAGGCTCCCCCCTGAGGCGTCGCCAAAAACAGATGTACAAAACAACAGCTCAGCTACCCACAACAATTCTTCCGTACCCGGAGGTAACAAAAGCATCAGTCAGACGAAAGTTTAAGCTATGATCTTGGCCCCGTTGTCAAACGCACTGTGCATTCCTGACTGTTCTACAACTTCTGACTTCCTGGCTTGTTCTACACTCCATGATGCTCAGGGTACAATAACACCGGTGTCCGCATGGGGTGTAGCCCCGGCCGGGTAAGTCGGGATGACACCGGCTGTCGTGGTCATAATGAGGACCTTGTTTACATAAAAAAAACTGTAGGCGTTCTGGTGATCACTGGAAATGACGTCCTGTGTAGTTGATGGACTACCGGGCACCGGGAGAGGAACTGTTGGCTATCACGATTAGGTTTCGGCGTATTTTTTGTGCCCCCCCCCCCAAAAAAAACCCAACCCCGACAGCCACTGGGGTCACACGGGACCACGTCCGATAGTACAAAAGCAAAACCCGTTAACTACCAGGTGGGGGCCCTTTTTGCAGTTGAGCCCTAAGTATGACTGTTGTGCGTGTTTACCTGCTACCTGCCCGTCTGTGCCGGAACTAAGTGGAAAGATTGACCGCTACAGACGGGAGGTAACATATTGACCCGTTTGTCCCACGATGCCTCCCTGTTGACCAACGTGCCGTCCATTTGGAATCACGCGTCATTTCAAACGTTCCCCAATCCGGAAAGGTCCCGACACCGATATAGGTAATCAATAGTTAAGCCCCGGCCACATACATCGTACGATGTACTGAAGAAGAATTTTGCTCTGCGACGAAAATCACCATTACACTATTGCACACATTTTCTCAAATCTGCGATATACGGCACGACCGTCACGAATAGATGCAAGGTATGTGGACTGGGAATCCGTACATGTTATCCAGCTGAGTATGGTTCCTACCACATCACGTGTCAGCTATGGTACCTACTGCGTCAGCTATATAATGGTACCTACACGTTATGGTTCCTAAACTGATATCAGCAACTACTGTACCCGCCCCATAAGTTATGGTACGTACCACGTCTATAATCTGTTGCAGGGTAACTCCTAGATTGACAGTGAGAGCGTCCGAGTCGTTTAGAACCGGACGCTCCAAGATGTTGTAATTCTTCAGGAGTTTGTCCAACAGCTTTCGTTGGTGCCGGCCCTGGAGAGAATCTGTAGACAACGGAAAGGAGTTAACATTTTAGACCCTGCAAACTTTCATCAACTTTCCACAACTGTTTTAACACCCGTCACACACCTTAAACGTGCGTCACAGTCTGTCTCTTATGTATGGGTCAGTATCGTTCAGGAAAGAAAATGATTCATCATCTAAGATTTCGACATTTACTTCTAATTTTGACATTTAGATGGGTATTGACAGTGCGTGATGCGGTAGGATATAGAAGATTGGAGAAGGAAATTCAAGTTTGGCATGTTTGCTACATTCCCCAGTTCGGTATTTGGCACGCGACGTTAACATTAAGGCCGAGAACACCGTGATTCGGCCAGTAGGCTTTCCACACCAGTGAACACATTGACTCGCCATCCTGTACTTGGCGAGGAGTAACACAATCAATCCTAAAAAGGTTCCTTCTATTCCGTTATGTCTGTCTGTCTTTCTCTGCATGTGTTTTGTGTTTGTGTT
>NW_017802425.1:464072-545179 GCF_001625305.1 Branchiostoma belcheri | reverse complement strand
TCCACCGTACAGAGTGGAAATTACTGCAAGTTATGGCGTGGAGACGTCTATACAAACCTGTTGTACATGAGGATGTCTGGAACCCAGATTCTCTTAGGGTCCAGCCGGATCTGATTCAAACCACCAAACTCTGACTCGTTCCATGATAGATATTCATCCGTCCATATCTGTGTGAAAACAGCAGGACAGGTAGTGCGAGCAATAGGACAGGTACATCAGTGTGAGAACAACAGGTTAGGTGCCGGCGCAGGCGGCCTAATAATGTGCCCATTTCTAGGACGAGCTTCGCCGCCTCTGTTGGGACCACGTTGGGCCGAAGTACACTGGGAGGGGGGCACCAGCAAGCAGGTAGTTGGCCTGTGACATTGATACAACGCAACCTTGCGTCTTTCCACCAAACAAAAATGATTGTAGTTTAGGCGAATCGTGCTCGGCCATAATATCGCTGGAACTTGTGGCACGTGGACCAGATGTGAGGTGTGCGATTTACCCGAATCACGGTTCCAGCGCTTTCGTCTGAACAGGGCCTTTGTTGTAAGTTCAGACAAACGTCAATGCAGTCTGAGCAGCGTATCACCTGCGCGTCATAAATCATTCATCGTCGGGTGTCAAACAAAGGCTGAGCGTGTTTCCTGGTGATTGCGTTTCCGATTACACCACTTCAGGCCCAATTATACTTAGATTTCCTCGGGTCGGCTCCCGGATTACATGCAAAATAAAGTAAGCCCCGCTTGGCTTCATTATTGATTTTACACAGGAGTCAAAAAGTTAATAACGCAAAGTTATTGTATTACAGTACGGAAATTAGATAAGGTACAGGCGTCTTTGAGCCGTGAATGTGTGACTGTGTTGGAGAAAATGTGTAAATGTGACAACTCTTCAACAGCTTGCCAAATCAGCGCTGCTCTGTGATATAATGACAGCAAATATCATTTCTGAGTTGATACGAACTAATTGTTGACATGAAGCAACAGTTCACAAGGCTACGACCCCACCTAAACGATTTTACGTCATAAAGTACCTTCGTATTGGTGTTGACGACATGTGAATATGATTATATGTCTATATTGACATGTAGATCTTTCATTCATTTAGTCATCCATCCATCCCTCCATTCATTCATCCCTCCATCTATCCATTTATACATCATTCTATCCCTACATCTATCCATACATGAAAATGAGTTATGCTTTACTTACCATTCTCACCCAGATGTTTGTTGTCAGGATCTGATTTTTCTCATCCTGAAAAGAACAGCACACCCATGATTCCAAGTAAAACTAAGATTTCTGGCTTCAAGGAAGTATGTCATCCCCGGCTTCCTGAATTCCCCCATATACCGACCTCTAATCCTTTCTGTCAGAAGCCTTCACGTTTACGTCATTGTCGGTGTCTAACATTTTCACCTCCCGTCATTTTGCCTGTTAAACCTCCTCCCACCCACGTGCTGTCAACCTACTTCTAAAAACAGATGTACAAAACAACAGCTCAGCTACCCACAACAATTCTTCCGTACCCTGAGGTAACAAAAGCATCAGTCAGACGAAAGTTTAAGCTATGATCTTGGCCCCGTTGTCAAACGCACTGTGCATTCCTGACTAGTCTGACTTCCTGGCTTGTTCTACACTCCATGATGCTCAGGGTACAATAACACCGGTGTCCGCACGGGGTGCAGCCCCGGCCGGGCTCCTAAGTCGGGAGGACACCGGCTGTCGTGGTCATAATGAGGACCTTGTTTACATAAAAAAACTGTAGGCGTTCTGGTGATCACTGGAAATGACGTCCGGTGTAGTTGATGGACAACCGGGCACCGGGAGAGGAACTGTTGTGGCTATCACGATTAGGTTTCGGCGTATTTTTGTCGCCCCCCCCCCCCAAAAAAAACAACCCCGACAGCCACTGGGGTCACACGGGACCACGTCCGATAGTACAAAAGCAAAACCCGTTAACTACCAGGTGGGGGCCCTTTTTGCAGTTGAGCCCTAAGTATGACTGTTGTGCGTGTTTGCCTGCTACCTGCCCGTCTGTGCCAGAACTAAGTGGAAAGATTGACCGCTGCAGACGGGAGGTAACATATTGACCCGTTTGTCCCATGATGCCTCCCTGTTGACCAACGTGCCGTCCATTTGGAATCACGCGTCATTTCAAACGTACCCCAATCCGGAAAGGTCCCGACACCGATATAGGTAATCAATAGTTAAGCCCCGGCGACATACATCGTACGATGTACTGAAGAAGAATTTTGCTCTGCGACGAAAATCACCATACGTCGTATGTTTAAGAAGAAACTATTGCACACATTTTCTCAAATCTGCGATATACGGCACGACCGTCACGAATAGATGCAAGGTATGTGGACTGGGAATCCGTACATGCGTCAGCTATATAATGGTACCTACACGTTATGGTTCCTAAACTGATATCAGCAACTACTGTACCCGCCCTATCAGTTATGGTACGTACCACGTCTATAATCTGTTGCAGGGTAACTCCTAGATTGACAGTGAGAGCGTCCGAGTCGTTTAGAACCGGACGCTCCAAGATGTTGTAATTCTTCAGGAGTTTGTCCAACAGCTTTCGTTGGTGCCGGCCCTGGAGAGAATCTGTAGACAACGGAAAGGAGTTAACATTTTAGACCCTGCAAACTTTCATCAACTTTCCACAACTGTTTTAACACCCGCCACACACCTTAAACGTGCGTCACAGTCTGTCTCTTATGTATGGGTCAGCATCGTTCAGGAAAGAAAATGATTCATCATCTAAGATTTCGACATTTACTTCTAATTTTGACATTTAGATGGGTATTGACAGTGCGTGATGCGGTAGGATATAGAAGATTGGAGAAGGAAATTCAAGTTTGGCATGTTTGCTACATTCCCCAGTTCGGTATTTGGCACGCGACGTTAACATTAAGGCCGAGAACACCGTGATTCGGCCAGTAGGCTTTCCACACCAGTGAACACATTGACTCGCCATCCTGTACTTGGCGAGGAGTAACACAATCAATCCTAAAAAGGTTCCTTCTATTCCGTTATGTCTGTCTGTCTTTCTCTGCATGTGTTTTGTGTTTGTGTTTGTGTCTTTGTACGATGTGTATGTGTATGTCAAAACAGTAAAAACATAGCGGGAAGTTGCGATATTAAAATGCGTCTTTGTCATTACTATCATTGATGTCTTTGAGATTTCCATCATCAGTATCGTGTTCAACCATAAGATGAACATGCCACTAATTCCATTGTACACGAGGATGGCCGCTCGTAAAGAACCAGTTTCCGTGCCTTTCTCCGGTTTCCGCATCCGATTTCCGCGATTTCCGTATCCATTTCCATATCCTGACTTTCAGGCTTTCTGTATCTTATTTCCGTACCCGATTTCCTTATCCGATTTTCGCGATTTCTGTACATAGGGCTCAGGTGTCATTCCCGGTTGTGTCATTACTGGAGCGACAGAGGACCCGGCCAGCGGGATTTCGGGGATGCTATCAGATCACCATGGAAGGCGATAGTTCAACAGTGCTTACCAAACAGCTCTGTATTATCAAATGACTATCAGAGATGAACAAATTGCCTTACTCATGATGATTTGGTCCAGTGAGGGCTATCAATCTAGACTCGCTTATGGGACCACGATAGCATTGCCTTATTGAATTATTAACCTCGTCTTTAGTTTGCTTACATGTCCTGTCTTTTACGTTTTGTTTCTTGAGAACCGGCAGGTTTGTGTGTAAGTCTGCAGTCAAAGTTTTGGTTTCAAATTCAACTCTGATTCTGAATCATACATATATCTGCCAGTTTGAAAATAGTGTGTTTGAGAGATGCACCACCCCCAGGTATGCACGGTTTAGATAACATAAGTGCATTTTAATGTGGGACGTTGCACTGGAGTCCGCATTTTTCAGGGTATATATGACCTGACAGAATTATGCTAGTAGACGTTACACCCTTTGACTTTGGTGGGCCGCTTTTTAAGAGTTCAATGGAAGAGGTCAGGCGCCGTGTTAACATAGCATAGGATATCATCGGATCTGCATTCTGGGTGGAACGATGGACTAGGCGGTTTCGACTGCAGAGCTCAGGGCGTTCAACTCTGGACGGGAAGGTCAATACCCTCCACACTATTCATTCTATTACAGAATTAAATTAATCTTGAAACAGCTTTTGACCAAGTAGATAAACCAATTGGCAGTTCTCTGTTATAATCCCTTCCTCCTCCTTTCCATACATGGCTGTCCATCCTAAGCCTGGTGATTTCCCCTGCTGTATCAATCCTCCATGTCCGAACGGTGCATTACCTGTCTTATGCATTACAGGTGCATTACTGATAGCTTTTGTTCAGTGCGCCAAAGTCCCAAAGCCAGGGTCTTCGACGAATCAGGTTGGTGAAAGTCATCTACAATAATCATTCATTTTTTCACAACCACTGCCAATTTTCTCAACGACAGTAGAGCTGATTTTATCTGCTTTTAGCGTCTTACCGTGACGAAAACAGCCGAAACATGGAAAGAGAAAATTGACTGTGGTGGTGAAAAAAGAACTTACGTTGTACTTGAATAGAACTGTGCAATTACTGCACACAGATATCCCGTAAGCGGCGCCATACAAGTGGCGATGGTAGTACCTGATACAGGCAGGAGTTGGACTATCTATTCATGTCCACAGGCGTGATGATGAAGGACGTGTCTGGCATGGAGAATCCACTGACGCCCACCGGCTTGTCCAACAACATGTTCTCCACGGCGGGAGGAGTTTGATAGATTTTTTTTAATTACAAGTCTAATTATCGAGCAAGGCAGCAGAGAAATGTGGAACAGATCCACACAAAATCTCACAACGACTATATGCCCCACGATGTATCTATATTGTCCGGAAACGAATCATTTATAACATTCATCAGGCCAAACCCTCTGATCCTTACAACAAATCAGACTCACTGATCATGGGAAAACTATAAAAAATCTGGGTTTCGCCCAAGCGCAGTAAGTCCTGCCGACATGCTATATTCACCCTTCTTTCCAGAGAAGCCTTCCTTATAAGTTATATAGTGCTATATTTATGTATTTGAATGATGTGTCTTTTCGGTCCAGACTGGCGATCTTTGCCGACCTCCATCTCCGCCTGCTCACGTGCGCGGATCGCCGGGTCGCCTGCAGGTTCGCCATTTTAGTTACGGGAAATGTCAACATTCCTGTTCTCCGCCCGCGACACAGATCACGACGTTTCTCATCAGGAGACAAATCAAGTTCCTGATTTGGACTTAGCCAAATTTTTGACTGACCGAATCCAGTCAAACCACGACACGCAGTGGCTCATCGGATAAATAGAAGGTTTATAGCGTCACCCGTCTCTGCCAGTGAGGGATGGTTGTAGGGCCCTGATGTGGATGGCGTCTTGTATGCCTCTTCCAAAAGAAATTGGTTGTGTGTCCAAGCTTAAGATTCCGATTTCGCCCAATGTCACCAAATGTCCAAGCGACTCTATATGGATGTGTTGTAAAACGTCCGAGGTTGTTGAACCTCGCACGTTGATTGTTACGAGTATGCAGTCATGTCCAATAATCATATCCATAACTAAATCACGCGACAGACATGTTCCATACGGGCGCCAGTAAGTTGATTTGGGCTGATGATAATGAAGTAAAATTACCCCAGGGTACAAAGAAATTAACATCCGAGTAAACAAAAGACCGATTTTGATTCTGAGATTAAAATAAGATTGACATGAAACAAGTTGATGTGGGCGAACGATAATGAAGTAAATTGCCCATGGTACTCAGAGATTTAAAATACCAGTAAACAAGAAGCTGACACCGAATCTCTGCATTAAACAAGGACCCCAACGTGCGCAGCCGATAATCAGTATCTGTGCGTTGTAAAATCCGGGAAAGGAACTTCTAAACGACCCCGCCCGGCGTCCTAACACAGTCAGGGACAGGGTCTTCCAGGGGAGACAAATGGCCGGGGTAACAGTAATAGATCTCTGTGTCTACTTGTGTCAATTTTTATCAACAGAGCCGTATGCAAAACGAAGATACAATTTGTCAGGTACTAACTAGCTAAAATGGAACAAAACGCAATGTTTCATCCGGTTTGTTAGTACCGGGCAAGATTTATTTCGTGTATCCCTACTTCGGTTCTGATGCGTCACTATTTGTAAGATAAAGTGTTAAAATCCCCACAAAAATTGTCCATTTACTGTTGCCAGCGATGCGTACATGTCAAAACGTGACATGTTACTGCGTCTGATATATGCGGACGGAGATGCGGACTTTACAAGACGTTGCAATGAATTATTTGCAGGAGTTGACTGTCTAGATGAAAAATGTTCATGTAAAGGATGACTTCGCTCTTGTCTTTTTATTCCCTGTCGAAATAATTCCCCAAATCACCTCCTTCGCCCGAGCGTCATTAGTTCCAATCACTTTCACCGTCTTAAAGTAGTGACTAGACGAGAAATGAGGTCCCGGGGCACTTCTGGCGGTGAGATGTACTTGTAGTTAGTTTTACCTCATTGTTTCAATCCGAGCTGCGTTCCAATCACGGAGGGAATGGCGGACATCACTCACACACACAGGAACGAATGACTGGGACGGTCTGAATACGGCTCGGCTCGGGTTCAGTTTGTGCACATTAGTATCAAGAGCTGCTGTTATATCCAGAACCGTGCTTTAGCCAGAACCCTGCTCAGGCACGACTTTGGATAATTCACGCGTATCCAGAACCGTGCCTAGGGTGAATCTGCGTTCTTGGATACGCGTTAAGTATCCAGAACCGTGCCTGATCCTGACCCTAAACCATTCAGCCATAGAGTTATATGTAGATAGGCTTGGTTCTTGATACGACAGTTGTTCTGTTTACATCAAATTCGTCCAATATTTTTCTCGCACAATTTCTAATTAGACTGCGACAGAAATAGTCGTCATCAAAGGTCGACGGCAACATGTTTGCCAAGAGACTACCGAAACACGACTGTCACAAGAATGCCCTGAAGTTGATGTCGCAAACCTATCGTACGACGAACGGCACCGGTCCATCGTATCCAGAACTATCTAGTTCTACGTCTGGATGGGTTAATGTTAGGATCAGGCACGTTTCTAGATACTAGTAGTCTCCGCGTATCCATGAGCATAGATTTGCCCCAGGCACGGTTTTGGATACGCGTGAACTATCCAGGAGCGTGCCTACGCATGGTTCTGGATGAAAAATAGTTCTGGATATAACGGGGCCCTGATGAGGACAAGATGTCTTCCAACGCAACTCAGCTACACACTTGGCAGTACAATTTATCAGTACTGAGGATCTCAAGTCTAGCTAATTGATAATTTATCTGAACTGGTAGACACTTCCCCGGGTTTGACGTCAAACAAGATAATGTTACAGCCTGCGGTATTTGAAGAGCGTGCGTACGTATATCTCTATACTTCTTTTCATTCTGTGTTACCTTGCAATTAGCCTTCGGGCATGAGTTTGCAAGAAATATATGATTTAAAACATACACTTCCGGATTCCCGACTCGTGCCTTGCGTTGGGGTAAAGATTAAAATTTTTGTGGGATCGCGTTTTATGTTGTTCAATGAAACTTTAAAACATCATAAGAAAGACAGAAAGAAAATTCTGCCAAGAAATCATAAAAAGATCAACATTAGTGACTGTCATTAACATATGTAAAACCCATTTTATTCCTGACATTCACATCCGACAACTGCATGAAGTTTGACGGATTACCTGTCTTTACGCATGATAAAACGGGTTTGGAATTTCTATCAGGACAGCTTCCTCACCTCCGCGAGGTTCTATTTCCGTAAAGCCTTTTGTCAATAGAGATGAGAATGCAGTCGAACCGCAGAATCTAGTGATTAGCAGCGGCCTGAGCCGGGAAATTCAGGCGGTTGTTCTCGGTCTATTACCACGGGTTTCTGTGAGATGCGCACCAATAAAGGTGTGGCTGGTGTTATTTTAGAGCTGGTCTGTTATAAAGGAGCAACTGAATTACATAGAGGCAATAGAATAAGGCATGTCTAACTATAACTGCAATCTCTCGTCACTCTTTCTGAACAGCCATATATAAGTTACTGCACAAGCGGAAGGAAGAAGTGTGAGGAGCATATGATGTATCCATTTCCATTGTATCTATTTCAATGTCTGGGTTAGGATTAGGCACGGTTCTGGATAGTCTCCGCGTATCCAAGAACGTAGATTTTCCCAAAGCACGGTTGGTATACGCGTGGACTGTCCAGAACCGTGCCGGAGTATGGTTCTAGATAAATCGCGGACGCAACATCTTTGTCGCGTATGGTCAGCAATGTACACAAGCAGATCTTTGTCTTGTGGATCAGTATTCGTATCGTATCCTTTTGACACTTTCTATCGTTTTACACGGACGGTTTTGTATAAAGCGGCAAAATCACGACAATATTTTGATGCCTCTTTGGAATTCTTGGGTTCTTGGGTTGACAACGATCGAGGCGGGTTGATATCATGGTGGGCTGATATCAGGGTGATATATCAGGATGGGCGGATATCAGGAATCAGGTGGACTGATATCGGGGTGGACTGAAGCAATAACGGCATTCGGCTGGCGTGACTTTTCAGATCTGTTTCATAATCGTCATCGTCAATGCTGTACGTATACGTGCCGTAAGGTCCTCTTTACACATCAAACTAGTTAATTCCTTATCGTCAGACATCTTTAACCAGCTATCACCATTAAGACTTCATACAGCAGTGGCATTCATCCTTCCACCTCCAAAGATGATAGTAACGCTCTGTGAATGTAAGTGGAGAGTTCTTACCTCTCGGAAGCAACAGGAAGGCCAGGAGAAAGACAGACCAGCCCGGCGTCCGCGCCATCCCTGCACAGAAAACTTCCCCGGACCTACAGGCCGAGCTTTGTGGTGCGTGTGCTTTACCACCACGGCCCGCTGCGGAGAAACCCCCGGGATACTGACTTCGAGTGCCCGGTGCGCTGCGCTGTTCTGGGGGGTGCCACAGTCACGGCAACTCCCGCTCCCCTTCACCGCCCGGATAGGGTGTTGTATCAGCCAGCGCACCCCTGCATGCGCACACTCTGACGGTGTGTTGTATCAGATCTCAGCACTTTGATGGGATATGCATGAACCGTGGTTACAGACCACTCCCAGGCAACCTCGCGCCTATTGGCAACTCCCTACGCGCAAGTCGTTTGTTGATCACGTCTTTATCTCAAGTATCTCCGTCTAACCAGACTGTATAATCCGACATGGTTGCAGTAATTACCGCGGAACGTAGGACGGTAATTAGCCCAGCGAGAGGGATTAGGGTGGATGAAATTATGCGTGATTGGGGAGATTAGCCGGCGTTTCCGTGCGGTGATTAATGACGTAATCTCCCGTATCGTCCATCACATCCAGGCCGAACACGCCACAGACTTACGGAGGGTGTCACCCGTCATCTCACCTCTGACTCGTGGAACCGATCTGGCGCAGGGGGTCAATTAAAAGCCATGGAATCCGTTCAAACGGCGCTGTTGGGGCGGTGAGGATGAGACTGTGCAGGACAGGGCTGTACATGGAATCGCCGTGCGTGTGACGGAGAGGAATAAAACACCCATTACGGGCGGCTTGTCTTTAAACCGGGGATGAGGGCAGTGAAACGTGTCTGTCAGGTCTTATTCATCTCTTTCCTATCGTAGTCGACCTGATCATGAGCTGGAGGAAACTGTTTTATTTCCCCTTATTCCAAAGGGAGGGTTGAGGCAATCGCTGATGTACCATAACAGGCAGTCACAGTGACGTGTTAAAGCATCATCGTCGGTATCCAGAGTAACAACATGTAACAATTCCTTTCTCAAGATCTAACCACACACCACACCGTACGTGCTTATAAAATCATTTCATAACTTTTGGAGTTTCGTTGTTCGTCGTCAAACAAATAAAACCACAATTTTCAAACATATCAAATTCACGCTCCTGAGATCATAACAGCCTTGGCGAAGCTAACTAACCTTGAAATGGATTTTACGTCGTTATTCTTAGTTTCCCAACACTGTCTCCGCTCAGAAACTGATTAAGTCGAGCCTGACTAGGTTGACTCGCAGCGCAACTCAGCCAGGCTCTATCCCTGCATTAGTGTATACCGCCCACCGGCTCACGCTTCCTGTGATCCCTGTCACCCGTAAGTGCACGCCGTCCCACGCGAGGAGCCCTGATTTAAGAGGGGTCCACCTGCAAATGGTCCCTCGGCACAGTTCTTCCCAACCATTTAGGCCTGTCAGACCGGCTTTGGGTCAGGAACATGGCGACCAATTCCGGCACCATTGGGAGGAGACAGGAGAAAACATATTCTCGATCGAGTTATTGTCGTGTGGTGGTTATTGTCGCGATGGTGTAAGTGGTAGTTATTGTCGCCATGGTGCAAGTGGAGGCTATTGTCGTAATGGTGCAAGTGGTGGTAAAATAAGTGTTGCAACTGAGCTGTACGTTTTCTATTGGCGGCTGCGGACTGCTATTTAGCACTCAACAAGAGAAGTCAACAACTTAGAGGCATATTAATAAAATGCAAGGGAAATTCTTCTCACTCCTGATCATTCCTCATTTTGTCAGACTTTTGACCAAGTTAGATTACACGGTTACCTCTGTCCATAGGAGACAGGTGATGAGAAGGCCTAAAACCACACCAACCACTGGTGACCTGTACTGAACTGAACAGAGCTTGACGAAAGTGGGAACGTTTAGACCTTACCAGGTTCAAAGGAAAAAGAGTATTTTCAAAGAATACGCACTACACGAGTTAACCCAATCGTGAAAGCTACACATTTTCCCCCTGACGGACGTGTTATCTCGGGCAAGTGTACCATGTTCTCATCCGTCACCACTATGTACAGGGACGTATCTGTGCCATACTCTACTCTACGATGCAGGAGGTTGTTAGTCTTTCCATATGTACGAGAAGACTCTTTATTTCAGCCCTGTGGCCCATATCAAAAGATACATGCAATAACTATACACAACAATTAAATACAAACACATGACAAAAATCCAAATCCTATTTAGTATGTATGGCAGCGTGCAGAAGTTAACATTTGTTGCTACTGAGCTCTGTGCTGTTACGTTGCTCGATACTGCCTACGAATTCGCCGCCACTAAAACAGAACTGGTTGGTTTAGCTGTACGTTTTAACAACGGAAGACGTAGCGGGAATCGTTTTCCGATCATTGTAACTGAAACATTTTATCGCAGACTGTGGTTCACATGATAAACGTACGAACTATTGCTATTATTGAGCAGGTGCGTATAAATAGCTGTAAATGGTATAGGCGGCGACTGAAATCAGAATGAAATTCCCATGTAAAAGGTGAATTGCTTTATTCCAACAGATTTCATTACCCCTGAAGAGACCCCTGGGAACGAGAGGCAAATACCAGCGGACGTTCGCCATACTTATTACGGCTCAGAAATTACGCTCATTCGTCATACCTGTCCAATGGTCCTGGTTTTCAATTACTTTTATTGTATATGAGATTTATATTGTATTGCTGTAACTAGTCTAATCGCGATCATATCGTTGTACAATTCATATTGCGTTAGGCTCATTTATAGTTATTGCCTCCTTTTCGGCATAAGAACTCTCCACTTACAAACTAGGAACGCCTTTTCTGGTTCATGTAACAGAAATAGTCAGTATGTTTTAGTACAGAGCTCTCTAGTTCCACTTAAAACTACCACATCACGTAAATTGATCAAAAACTCAAGGAAAGAACGGATCATTTCAATTCTCAATAGCCTAGTGTCCAGTCTATCGCGGCTTGGGAGGGCTCTTGTCGGGGCTGTAGTATAATCTCCCCGCCGCCCAGCTCAACTAGGCTTCCGGGAGGTGTTCTGTATGGCGACAGTTGATTAGCCCACCGTGATACACGCCAAAGCATCAGGTTCGGGGCCATGGACACTAAAATCGAATTGTGGCTGTTTCTTATTTTTGTCTATACAAGTTAAATGTACATACTAAATGGTTTAACTGGTAAAGCATCACTAAATACCACTTTAAAGTAAAGTAATACTTCTGGTGAAATATGAGTCACTATACTTACAATAAAATCTTGCTCAGCCATAAAACCCAACTCATTTTCTCCGTAATTATCAGGAAGCCCCCATGGATGGCGGGAATCTCATTTCACGGTAGTGCGCACCCTGTGGCGTCCCACTCCGGGGAAAATACCACGTGACGTCACACATGAATGTCAGCTCCAAAGACCTCTGCCCGAGTTGCGAGGAATAGCGTATTAATGTTCAGGTCAGTGGCAGCAGAAATATCACACCGACACAGCACATCCGGACCAAGGTCATCGACACAACACATCCGGACTAAGGTCACCGACACAACACATCCGGACTAAGGTTACCGACACAACACATCCGGACTAAGGTCAGTGACACAACACATCCGGACTAAGGTCACCGACACAACACATCCGGACTAAGGTTACCAATACAACAAGGTTACCAACACAACACATCTGGACTAAGGTCAGTGACACAACACATCCGGACTAAGGTTACCAACACAACACATCCAGACCAAGGTCACCGACACAACACATCCGGACTAAGGTTACCAACACAACAAGGTTACCAACACAACACATCTGGACTAAGGTTACCAACACAACAAGGTTACCAACACAACACATCTGGACTAAGGTCACCGACACAACATACCCGGACTAAGGTCACCGACACAACACATCCGGACTAAGGTTACCAACACAACACATCCGGACAAAGGTCACCGACACAACACATCCGGACTAAGTTCACTGACACAACATTCCGGACTGTCACCGACACAACACATCCGGGCTAAGGTCACCAACACAACGCATCCGGACTAAGGTCAGTGACACAACACATCCGGACTAAGGTCACCAACACAACACATCCGGACTAAGGTCACCGACACAACACACGTGCATACAGACTATACAAAGGTCACCCCCACTACGGTGTATTCCGTAGGAGAGCAGATGGAATTTACCGACATCAAACTGTCTCTACAGCACACGTGAACTGAATGAAACCCCTTCAGGGCCACTCTCACCATATCTTAGGTGTTATAACTGATGGATATTGATCGTATTGCCCTGATCTTTCCGGGCGGGTTAAGGGTTATCCACCTTAAATCAGATCCATCCAACGTTGTCCGGCCGCTGAAACTAATGGCCAACGGATAGAACAGGCTCCTGGAAAGACGAGCCTCAGTTAAAGTACAGCTTTAGCGAAACTCTCCGCTGGCATGTCTCATGTCCATTACCCAGTAATCCCCCATGTTGAATAACAGGCTGTGCTTCTTTCTCATTTATCCACTTTAACGACTTTCATGTAGAGAGCATCGTGACATTTGTACTTACGTACTTCTCTTCGTCCCAAGCGAGACATAAGGCCATGGCTTTTTATTTCTCGCTGGGTCTGTCCTTAGATAACGTCTTAACTGTTCCCCAAGATAATCCCATGACATTTGTGCCAAACCTTTAGTCGGATGAATATGTGCAAAATGTCATTAGAAGAATTTCACCACTCTGCGCCTTTGTACCCTCCACCTACCTTCTCCTGGCACTAACCCAAGATAAACTTACATTCTACAACAGTCATGTCGCCAGGACTTGGTTCTACTTCTGAGGTGTACATGTTCTCAGGTCCAGAAAAAGTACTCGTGTCTGTTCATCACGTATACTGCAAATGAATAGTCTTGTCTTGCAATTCACATTAATTGTAACAATGTTATTATTTTTCTTTATGATGGTGATTTCTTTAATAGAATGCACAACTGTAAAAAAGAACTTGGAGACTTTTGGGAAGTGTTTTGGATGATTTTTCGTAAATGTGCCGGAAATATGGACGAACATTTATGATGTACGGCGCAATGAAACGGCAATGTTCCCGCTTGGAAACTGAATGCCGGGTGGATTGAAAATTGTAATCCATTACCATGCAGCAAGGTCACACTTAAACTTAGAGGACTTACTGTGCCTGACTAGCTGCTTTGATGTTCATGTCAGAGTTAGACACCCATTTATATTACCGAGTGCACTTATATCGCATAGCTAGTTCAACCCTCACGTTCTTTAGTTCTCCTGCCAATGCTGCTGCAGCCTCTGTGTGTTTCCGTCTCGTAAATGGTCAATATCAAATCAGAAGGTATCATGATTTTTGTTAGGGGCACAAAGGTATAAAAAATGTTACGGCAAATATACACCAGCATCGTAACAAATAGAAAATATGTCAAGAAATTTTTAAAGAGCACAAGTTCGGAATCGAACCCGGTTCAAAAAGCCTAATCGATCCTAAAACCCTAATCCTCTACGCCACAAAACATAGCGATGTTGTGGAAGTGTGCTAATATACTTAAATTGCGCCGTTCTGTGATATGGCATCATTTCAAATAGCAATGGCCAGAAAGCCACTATACTACGTCATCCTTGACACTCCACGGACCCATATAGCATCACCTTCACCTTCTCCCACAGCAGTTTCCCGCTGCTAGTCCCGAGGATTGGGCACGGCGTCTAAAACTAACCGGTAGTCACGTTTAGCTATAAATCAGACTAAAGCGCCTAGATCCGGAACTTAATCCGTCTCCGCAGTACCGTCCTTTTGGGCGATAAAAAGGCTTAATTTTTCACCCTATTCAATTTCAGGCCGTAACAACGGATACGATTTACTGAGCGAAAGAGATTTATCTTTCACGGAATAGGGAACAAATATTTTGGGATGAATAAGTGTTTTTGGCATGATATCGACGTAGGTGTATTTTTGGGATGAAGGCGCGCGTTTGTGTGAGGTGTGTGTGGGGGTGGGGGTGGAGGCGTATTTTGTGTGAGACGTGCCCGGAGGAAGTCTGGCTTTCGCTGAGAAATATTCTCAGTTGCAGCGCTGATGTCTGCATAAATAGCTCCTACGCAGTCTGTTACTTCTACTTCTGATGTATATTTCAGGCATCTACACCATTTTGGGGGATATCGTCCTAGTTCTTTGGTACTCACAGCACACATCTAGATAGTTTGGCAAATGGCCCACACAGGCATCAGATCAAGGAATTGCCAACATCAATCGCATTTATATTAAACGTTTTCGCAAGAGATCGTGAGAGACTCAAGTTGTTGCGTCTTGGAAAAGCTCCAATCCACTGCGTGATATTTAGATGAATGGCACAGTCATGAGTTTACGACATTTTCCGTCCCCAACGGGCCACTCCAGCAGAGGACAAATGTCTCCGTTCATCAACTCAAGGTAAAATAGAGTAGTACTAGTTTTGGGTGGCGCTGGTACCGGTTAAGGGGGAGTTTGTCAGTGTTTGGGCTCCAAATATTGCATCAGGCGGCATAACGGGAGAATGGTAGGCTACATGACAGGAGCTCAAAAGGCGGTGTGGGAATTCAGTGGTATGACACTAGATCATGCAATCCCCTCTACAGTACTTCAAATACATTCACGGAAATTCTTAACACTTCCCGGAAGGCTGAAATCTCTGATTTTTAAAATGAGATTAAATTGCAATCCACGTACATGTTGATACCAATTGAACTTTTCTAACATGAACTATCTCCGTTTAATCTATGACATGAAATAGAACCAACCAAGTTATTGATTTATAGCCTGTACTGGTATGTTTGATCCAGGTATTTTATCTCCGGAGCTCCTGTGATTTATGAACGTGGCAAAACTGGGGCAAACCCGCAATCTGAAGTAACGGTGGTTGGTTCAGAAGGAAGTAATCCAATTGGCCCCGCGCTCACTTCACACGGTTGAGATGTCTACATCTGATACTGGAGACAGATAGTAAGGAACAAAGTCTTTAGATGCTGTTAGAAGAACCATGGAAGAACTATTAATGGAACGAGGCCACTACCGTGGAGGTAAAAAATCGCACCCTCCATGCCACTACGAAATCATTAACGGCACAACGTCGGACTTCAAGTTAGAGCAAATCGCTCTCTGCTAAAACAACCCATGAAGCCCTATTAAACAACAGCTTTGATGGCTTTGCTCACGAAGCTGCTGCAGCAGTAAGGCAGTTGAGATACTGCAGTAAAAACGCCCCCTGGCGATCCAGGGGAGAACTGAAGAAAGACACTGAGTACTTGTATCTAAATGAATGTAAATTTCTACATGGGTGGTACTTCCTCTGGGGCTTATGGGGCCCAATATTGCGATGCAATCTTCGGGTTAATCACGAGGACGTTAAAAATCCTGTGCACTCACTAATATAAAGATGCCTGAGATGCCCGAGTGTGTGCGAATGTAGCATAACCTGGTTATCTCCCCTGTAACTCAAATGGAACAGACCGCTAACGCACACAAACGTTAATAACAATCGTCGGATTCATCGCCATTTTTCGCCTAAACTCTTCAATAGTGTCTTAAAATAACATCTTTGAGATTTTAAACAAAACTGTTTGCACTACTACTGCCTTTATGACAGTTAAACAACGTGCGTATTGAATTGTTTCATCATGTTTATTACGTTAGCCAGGGATGACGTAAAGGTCACCAGAAAGGTCACCAGCCTACGCAGGGAGAAATACAACAACAAAGCTGACGGGCCGCCACAACAACAAATTCTGCAGGCGCGTGATCGTCATTAACATCACTAATCTTCTTCGGGAAATCAGGCGCACGGGCGCGTGACTGTACCGTGACGGTGGAGCCCTTCTCTGCCGCTTGATAGCAGCCATCTTGCACCGAGAATGCAGACCAAGCCGGAGGAAACTCGGCGAGAGCAGGTTTGTATAGAGAGATCGATCAGTTACTGATCAATATGCAATATATAGTGTGTATATTGTGCCCGTGCATATCACACGTTTCAAAATTGTGAGCTTAAGATTCCCTTAGCGTAGACTTTCAACGTGAATTGTGAAATGACTGTTAAATCTAGATCTCGAAACTAGAGTCTGGATACAAATTAAAGAACGTGACATAATTTGTGGGCCATACCACCGCCACCACCACCACCGGTCACGCTGGGGAACGACCACTTCCCTAAGCATTAGACCCCGCGAGGGGTATTGCTTAGTATTGTATAAAAAAAATACCATTAGAAAACAAAGCAGGGAGGAGATTTGAAAATAGAACGTAAGATATAACAGTTTCTATTAGTTACTCAGTAGCGACATCACGCCTATGAAACAGCCTAGAATTAGAAGTAATTTGTACAACCTGAAATTTCAACTGCTGGTAGGTTAAAGAAAAATTTTGCACGCCTAGGAGTAGGAATCTAATTTCACATACATTTGTACATGTAACGTTACATGTAGGCATTAAAACTTTGACAAGAACTTCCCCCAAGACTTTCTGTAGTGATGTTTGTTACTGTCAAAATGTTAATACACATTTAAAATTGTAATGATAATCATATAATGAAAAAGAAAAGTTCTAATTTCTGTCTTTGATGTCGCTCAGGTGCCCAAGGATGGGGGATCTGTTCTCGGTTCACTGAAGAAGTGTGTATTTGTGTTGGGGTCAGCATTGCTGTGTCTGGTGGCAGCAAGGAACACTATCACCTGGTAAGCATGGCAACTGCACACTCACCTGGTAGCTATGCTGACCACACACAATCACCTGGTAACCATGGCAACCACACTATCAACTGCTAACCAAAATTGACAACCACACACAATAAAGTGTTACCAGGTAACTCTAGCTACTACAGACAACGACCTGGTAACCATGGCAACCACACATGATAAGGTGATAAATCTAGCACCACCTTGTAAGCCTGGAAATTACATGTACCCGCAAAATCTGTGGATGGTGCAGATCTAACATGTCTTTGTTTTACAGGCATGATGTATAGGGTTGTGGAAGGTGCAGATCTAATTAAGTATAACGCGTTACATGTTTGTTTTACAGGCATGTGCAGGGGCTGTGGAAGGCATCTGACAGCTTCTGGCAGCACCAGTGGGGTCTGGTGTATGACTTGTTTGGTGAAGATGAACATTTGCTGGGAACTCTTGGTGAGTGGAAGTAGCCAGTTACACATCTCAGGTGAATGATCCATGGATACCCAGAGTGCATAGTATATATAGAGTCAGGCCTAGCACAAAAAAGATTCAGAAAAAAAGTTGTTTTTCTGCTTTCAGGTTAAGGTTTAAGGTTAACAGGTTACTGTTATTAGTTGGGTTAATTGTTAGGTTCTGATTAAGAGGTTGTTTCTTCTGTTGCAGGTACATTGTTGGTTCCTTCGTTGGTGTTCTGGTTAGTAAATGGTTCCCTTCTGGTGGTGGATGTGACTGGCCAACCTGCCGCCCTGCTCAGATACAAAATACAGGAGGAAAAGAATGTTCCGGTGAGCTGTTTTAGTTTATTTCACTGGCTTTTCTATAGTGACAGTAAGGTGATAGTTTCCACCGTCTTGTCCACTTTGCATGTGAGAAGTTTTAGTAAAATCCAAATTACATAAAGGTATTTTCTTTGCAGGTGGACCCTGTAAGGCTGTGGAAAACCATTAAGTTGGTTCTGTTTAACCAGTTTATTGTGACTGGCCCACTTGTCTTCCTTGCTGCACCGCCCATCTTCCACTGGCGTGGAATGCCTTGTGGGCGGGAGCTCCCATGGTTTCACTGGGTCGTGGTGGAGCTGATTGTCTTTGTGCTGGTGGAGGAAGTCATGTTCTACTATTCTCACAGGTCAGACTCACACCTCATTTTAGATGCCATCCTCCTCCCACTCTACTACTTACACTCCCTTAGAAGTCCACTCTTGACAAACAGGTAGCATCCACTTCTTACTATACTGGTCACAGGTCAGGCCTACTTCTCATTCAACTTAAAGGTAACATCTACCTCCTACCATACACTTTTACAGATCAATCCAGCTGCTCCTCACCAACTGGTAAATACATGTATGTACTGAATATGATTAAACCTGTGACATGTTGGTCCCCCAGGCTGCTGCACCAGCCTGCTCTGTACAAGAGAATTCACAAGAAGCACCATGAGTGGACGGCGCCCATTGGGATTGTGGCTGTGTACTCCCATCCTGTAGAGCACATCCTGTCCAACCTACTTCCTGTAGCTGCAGGTAAGAACAGATCATAGACCTTTCTCACCACATCCTCACCTGTACTGACCTAAGCCTTTGCTCACCTGAGTGCTACATTTTGCTGTACTGTTTGTTGCTCCTTTTCATGTAGCCAGTTTGCTGTATCATACTTTTATGCCTTTTTGCTGTACCCTGTTTGTTGTACATGTACTTGGTTCTAGGTCCTATCCTGATGGGGTCCCATGTGGCGACCGTCTGGCTGTGGTTCTGCCTGGCTCTCACCACCACGTCCATTTCACACAGCGGCTACCACTTCCCCCTGCTGCCATCCCCAGAGGCACATGACTTCCACCATGCCAAGTAGGTTTGGTTATTTCCAGTACTGTCAAACTTGTGTAAAAGCAAACACAGTGCTATGGCGTGATGTTGTTCCACAGGTTTAACCAGTGCTACAGTGTGATGTTGTTCCACAGGTTTAACCAGTGCTATGGTGTGATGTTGTTCCTCAGGTTTAACCAGTGCTATGGTGTGATGGGGGTTCTGGACCGTCTCCATGGAACAGATGAGCAGTTCCGCCACAACAAGGCGTACGATCGCCACATCATGCTGCTGGGTCTGACTCCGCTCTCCTGGTCCATCCCAGACAAACCCAAGGCAAGCAAGGAGACCCTGGCCTGCCACAAGACATCTTGCCATGAGTCTTCCCAAATGTCTTGCCATGGCCCCATGTCATGTAGCCAGACTCAAGACAAGAACCAAGTGCCAATGGGGAAGACAGAGTAATTCACTAAGGAGTCTTTAAGTCACAAGAAAATGCACTTACATGTTCCAGTGCACAGTTTGAGCCAAGAAACTCGAACCAGTGTTTAAAGCAGTAACATGTACCAGTATCCAACAGGAAATGGTGTCCAACCTAGTAACATGTATCAGAGTGGAACTTAGTAACATGAACCAAAATACAATTTAGTAAATATATGAACCAGAATACAACTAAGTACTGTACATGTACCAGTGTTCAATCTAGTAACATGTACCAACCAGTGTCCAACCTAGTAACATGTACCAGTGCCCAACCAACATGTAAGGTTACCAGTGTCCAACCTAGTAACATGTACCAACCAGTGCCCAACCCAGTAACATGTAACGTTACCAGTGCCCAACCTAATAACATGTACCAGTGCCCAACCTAGTAACATGTACCAGAGTCCAAACTAGTAACATGAACTAGTGCCCAACCAACATGTACCAGTGTCCAACCTAGTAACATGTACCAACCAGTGCCCGACCTAGTAACATGTACCAGAGTCCAAGCTAGTAACATGTACCAGTGCCCAACCTAGTAACATATAACATTACCAGAGTCCAAAAAAGTAACATACTCCAGTGCCCAAACTAATAACTTGTACCCGTGTCCAAGCTAGTAACATGTACCAGTGTCCAAGTAACCTATACCAGTACCCAACCTAATAACGTACAAGAGCCTAACCAAGTATCATGTAGCAGTATCCAATCTAGTAACATCTACAAGTGCACTACCTAGTAAGTGCACAACGTAGTGACATGTAGTAAAGGACAATTGTGAGTGTGCTAACTATGTACACCACGGCACCACGTTCTGGAGCATGATGTAAGTCCCTTAGTCAGTCACAAACAAATCTCATGCAGAAGTGTTATACTTGAGTGTACCAGTGATAACATTATATCATTTGGTTATACTGCTTGGTTTTATCTGGAAATTGAACATTTTGAACTGCTAAATGCTTTTTGTGAACTCCAGTACTTTTCGTTTGCCAGTACTTTTCTTTTTGTGCAGTAATATGTCCCAGTCTGTTATATTTACTGACTATATATATAATGTTATATGTATGTATGTATGATATTGATAGTAATATATAACAAAGTTATATGATATGTATTTATGTAACATTTGGCTCTACTTTGCCCAGAATTGCTCTCCTGGTTTGCCAATAAATGTAACACTTCTGATGATGGAATATTTGTGCTGCTCATGTTATTCCAAAAGTTTGTCTGAAGCGTCTGAAGCTCTCTCAGAAGGTATCTATTGATTTACTATTGATTGGTAATCTATTGATTCTCAATTTTTCAATTATGTGTCACATGTTTGAAAATCCTATTTTGAAATTTAACGTTAGCTACTTCACAGAATTAAGCAAATTGTGTCCTGATTTGCATAATAACCATCTGTTTATTTCAATCATCACTTAATTGTTGATACCTACATAACAACAGCAACCATGGAGTATTAAAGAAGGGAGATCTAAGTCCATACAACAACTAAAAAAAATGACTTCACCATAACCCCTTCTGGAGTCCTCCCAAAGTTGCAAACAAAATTACTAGTAGTCGCTGCAGTTTTTAAAAAAGCTGCTATGGACCCAAACCTACACCAAGGAGTTTATATAACCTAGCCTACACCAATTCTCCATATTAGCCAAGAGCTGTCTGCCACTGCAACTCAATGTCCAGAAAGGAGCTCTGCTGCAGTACCAAGGAAAGCCGCTGGGGTCCAAAATCTAATTGTCTTTGACAGGTCAAGACTTTCCTGAGTTATGGAGAAAGTGAGAAAACCAATCATCCATTTCAAATAAATATTTAAACAGTGGAAACGAAGGTAAAACACCTTTGGTGCCAACATTGCAATCATTTCAAGTGGTGGCAATCAATCATTTTGGAAAAGAGGAAAGTGATGTTAGCATTGTGTAGTTTTGTTAGTATTCGATCATACTCTGATTGGCTGATACCGCAGTGTCGTGATTGGTCACTCGAAAAATGTTTAATTCTGATTGGCTGATGGAATTCTCGAACCTGCGCAGTGGATTTGAAAAGACCGCGCGACCGGAAGGGAGGGCCCAGGCCAACAACAACACAACAACAGCTGCTCAAGCTGCCTGTAAACATCACATTCGTACCGTACACCGAGGGAACCCCACCCTGATCACCACAGTACATGATAGTATTACCTCTGATGAACAACTCAACGTGAACTGAAAGGCCAAAAGGTAGGTCCAAATGCAAAATGACTCCTGTCTCACCGAGAGAACGCAGGGTTATTTTTCGCGTTAGAGACTCAGACTCAGAACAGAAGAACCTTTGTCTCAAATTTAATAAGTGGAGAGAAAGCCTTCATATGAATACAGGTAAGACCTTACAACGTTTTTCTCAGCAGCCGTGTAGCTAACATCATATTTTCACTATCACCTTTGCACCACGGTGACCATAATTTGTTTAGTCGTTACATCTCCTTCTGCCCCTCCCTCATACCATCCACCCAAACTACGTTGCATTTGAAATTGTATTCCATTTGTCGTATCTTTTGGTATCATGTATCATATGAAACACCTTAGTGTTTCATATTTGATAGGCTGGTCCGGTACTTCTCGTCATGTTGCAATTGATCATATGTTACATGTAACGTTTATATATATATTATGAACCTGTGTTCAGTTGTAGCAGTGAATCGACTGATGATGCATACTCAAATCTTTTTAAATCACACTCACAGATGTTCCCGTATCATTCTGTGGCCTACTGTGGATGTCAGTATTTCATAATGTAAAGGAAGAAATGCCTGCATGTTAGAACATGTCTCTATTTCACCACACCTGAAGGAAGAAGCACAAGACCATGTCAGTGTTCGAGTACATACACAGAAGACAGTATGGGTATGAAGCTCCCCCTAGCAAAACCCTCATGAACTACTCCTCCAGAAAAATGCCCCTTCTGTTTGAGGAGAGGGAGTACCACTTGGGGATGCTGAACAAAGTCTTTGCTGCACAATGGCTGTCTGCAAACCAAGTGGTGTGTGCAACCAAGTGCAATAAGGTTAGTATGGGCAACAATATTGTGTAACCCAATTTGATATGTGCTGCAGCTGTGCAATGAAGTGTGCAGCAACAATGCTTAACTCTCTTGTTCTGAATTTGCCACAGTAGTCCAGCCAATCTTCAAATGCCCCAGGCAAACTTCCTTTGACACAATAGCAGAGACTTATGTATAGCTGGGATGAACCTTTGCCACTTGTATTTTGTGTATGTGGTGCACATGGCCTCCATGGGAATACTACACCATGGCACTTGCTCCCCTGCCACATCATTAGTGGATGCAGCTAATGCCTCTATTAGTATTTAACTTAAGACAAGTACAAAATAATTTTTTTCCATTTTCAGTTGTTTGTTCTGGACCTAAAGACAGGCAAGCAAGTGTTCATCCCCACCCTGCAGATTCAGGAGAATGAATTTTCTCCCCTCATGGGGAGCACCGCACACTGCGGCATCCACAGTGTCGCCATCAACCCCTCTGGCACCCTGCTGGCTACGGGTGGGGAGGCTCCTCACAGCCTGGCTATATACAGACTACCCAGCTTTGACCCACAGCACATAGGCCAGGTAGGGGGGTTACACATGGGTTAGTGGGGTTCATTAACACTAGGAAGGTACTGTATGCGGGTTAGTGGGGTTTATGAACATCATGGGAGCATTGGGAGGTATGTGGGGTTGAGGAGTTCATTAGGGGAGGTATGTGGGCTAGTGGGGTTTTTACACACCCGGGGACAATGTGTACAGTATGTGGGTTAGTGGGGTTCAGAAACACTAGGGGAGGTATATTGATTTTGGGGTCCATAAACAATAGAGGACTCTGAGATATTTTGAGGGTAGATACAATTAGTAACTGCTCATCTCTAGACTATGCATCTACCCATGGCCATAGATAGATAGCTTACATCATTCTGTTCCCTTTCCTCCCCAGGGCTGCCACACTGACTGGATTTTCTCCATAGTGTGGTTGGACGATGAGTTTCTGGTCACAGGTCAGTCTAGTTGCCATGGTAACAGTCAAATACTAGTAGTATCGCTCTGGCCTTCAGAGTAGGAAGTAGCTTATCAGCATATTGCAGACAATCAGCCTGATTTGTGCTGTAATGTATGATTTACAAGGTTTGATACAAAATCATGATGCATGTACAAATTCTACAGAAGACAGCATCAACGAAGTTAAACACTAAGTGTTAGTGCATTAGTGCGTTAGCGCCTACCATTTCTGGATGTTGCCCAACTTTTTTGTGAGTCATTGAACACAATATATCAACTAGAAAGGCCGACATTTGCTTTGGAGCAAATTCAGCATGACTTCACCACATTTCACGACTTGGCAGGGAAAGAAGGAGAAATACAAGGGAAAACAATTCTTCACATTGATATAACTATAGTATGAAGTGACAACAGTTGGATAGCTATCCCTTACATTATTGGTTGGGATTTTTAATTTCATAATGCAAACTGTTGATTTTCAAGATAAAAAGAAGCGTTTATGCCCCGCATTCCAATGCTGGAGCAGGAAAGCTTGACATACTTACCAAAACACTTGAATAAAGTTTATACTGTCAATATGGCATGGCTTTAATTGAGTAAGCCAATCAGATCCGAACAGCCAATCAGCAAGGAGAATAGAGGGAAGCTGCATGCCTATGGGTTGCCTGCTCTACATGCCATTCTGATGACTCATGCCCAAATATGGTAACACACTGTTATAGTACATTTTCTACAACACAGCCAAAAAGCTCAAATAAAACCATATTCTAAAAGCTTGTATCACAAAAATGAAAAAAAAAGCCTGGGGGTATTTGCCCATTCTACCTTCATGCCAAATTTCATGGTATTTGACCCCAAAATGAAGGAGTTTAATCAATTTAAAGAAATGGCAGGAGGAGGAGGAGAAGAAACGTGAGCAAAAAACAATATAAATAAATGCTTTCTATAACATCTTAGCAGCAGATTTATTTGCTGTCCTGTTTGCTGTGCACAGGTAATAGCAGATGTTTTGTTGTCCTGTTTGCTGTGCACAGACTCAGATTATCTTTGCTGTCCTGTTTTCTGTGCATAAGCAACAGAAGATACTGTTTTGCTGTTTCAGGTTCCAGAGACAGCTCTGTGGCTATCTGGAAGATTGAGGACAGCTCACAGTTGGAAGAGCCTTTGGAAAGGGAACAGCCCCATAGCCAGGCAACTGCAAGCAGCTGTACTCAACAGCCATGTGGACATTCTGCTGAGGACAGTGATGTTACTCTCCCCACCTATACTGCCATTCATCCTGTCCTAAAGAAGTCATGCAGTCTGGGTGAGAGGTTGAGGGCTGTGGTGTTCAACACGAGATCTGAGGTGGGTTCATACTTCACTACTGGGACACTTGTATGTATCACAGTGACTGCTTTTTTTCTTTGAACCCTGGAAGTTTTAACACTTTGTGCACTCAGTCTTTGCAGCCCTTTTTTCTGCATAGAACCCAGAGGGTTATGATTGTTGTGTGAAACAAAGGTTTTAGAACAGGTGCGTGCTTTGAGTTTAGCTTTGACTTTATTGGGATCCACATTTAGCTTACAACAAATGTAGCTATTCTTCCTGTGGTCCTTCAAGACACACATGACATATTTACAAAACATAAATACATGGCAATTACAACATATTAAAACAGATTAAAATAAAGCTATATACATGTACATCATCACCACTTCATTTCATTCCAGGCACTGGACATTCTATACAAAAATCTTCTTTTCTGTGCATTTGTTCGAGGTTTAGGAAGGCGGATGGTCTGTGAGTCTGATATTCTAGTATGGTAACCATGTGACTGCATAGTGATGTTCTTATACAATGATATGGGTTGTTTTTCTTTCATTATCCTACTGAAAGCTTGAACATGATATTCTAAAGGTGTGTACTGGATTGTGTTTTGTTTTATTGCTCTTGGCTTGACCCTTTTTTGTCTTTATTCAGGAGCTGGTGGGACTCACTTCAAATGGCTACATCAATGTTTGGAATATCAATGGCATGAAAGAGGTGAAAAAATCTTACTTAGAATTACACGTATCAGCTTACATGTGTATGTGTCTCTCTGACATCATACTACATGAGCATTTGTCTTAGCCTGGATATTGAGTGAGTTTTCTCAATAGCGCAATAGTAAAATTTGATTCATTCATTCATTTGTTCATCATAAGGTTAATTCATTTTGTCATAGATTCATTCATTTGATCATTCATTCATCAGTTGTTTGTTTCTTCACACTCCAGGTTTTCAGTGCCGAGGCTCCGTACGAAAGAGAGAACACTAGCTTGACCCTTGACCTTGAGAAAGGGCTGCTTGCAGTGGGGTCGCAGTCCCACATGTCGTTCCTGGATGCCATGACGATGAAACATGTTCTTAACGTGCCATCAAAGGACAAAGGAACAGGTCAGAGCTTCAGGATCACAGAAATTATCAATACATATACTAGTATACTGGGGTAGGTACAGGTGACATGTCCATTCTTGCATGGGGTTCAAATTTGGAACTCAATAAGTGTAACATCAGGAAGAAAGTTTCTTTTGTTTACAGCCTGCTAACAGAAGTTGCTTGATCTGCAGGTGTGCGGTCCAGCTCCTTCCGAGCGGATGTGGTAACCATGGGAACCGGCGCAGGGTCGCTGCTGTTCTACGACGTTCGAGCACGGAGGTTCCTGGACTGCAACTGTGGAATGACTCTGAGACTCCGCTCAGGGGAGGGCTGGCTGGTACGTACCAACAAACAAACAACAAAGTGGATGCTGCTTGTTTGTTACAGTGAAGTTGTTTGTTGTTGCTGTTGTTTGTTTGTTGTTTATTTAGAATCTCCATTAGTGTGAAGTTTGCACAATTCTATTAGAGATGTGCTGACTGGTACCTGTAAGCTTTTGTCTAAACTCAATTCCTTTCGTTTTTACAGAAACATGACGAAATGTACCGTGAGTTCTTCTCTGACCAGGACCATTTTCCCAACGCAGTGTACGCTCATCTGTATGATGATGCAGGCATCCGACTGTTTGCTGCAGGGGGGCCTCTTCCAGCTGGTCTGTGGGGAAACTATGCAGCGCTCTGGAGCTAGACTTCATGCGTGTGAATAGTTCTGACTACTAGCTAGAGGTCAGGGGAACTGTGCAGGGTTCAGGACCTATATTTCAGGGGAACTGGACAGGTTCTGTAGCTTGACTTCAGGGGAACTGTGCAGGGTTCTGGATCTAGACTTCAGGGGAACTGTGCAGGGTTCTAGAGCTAGACTTCAGGGGAACTGTGCAGGGTTCTGGAGCTAGACTTCGAATTCAGGGCAACTGTGCAGGGTTCTGAAGTTAGACTTCAAGGGAACTATGCGGCATTATGAAGCAAAAGTTGTGAAAAAGGATAATGGGTGACAGCAAAGTAATTTGCATTTAGTCAACTATGTGTATTCCAGACCTACTGCCAAAGCTATTTATTTATATATACTGGTGTCAAATGTAAATATAGGAAATAAATGGATTACCTCTGCATTTTTATAATAATATGTCCCTTTTTACTCCGTGAAGGAGGTCAGGACCTCCGGACGGAGTGTTGTAATCGGCTGATTTTTCATGTTCGCAGTCAAAACACTGGGTTCTCTTTGTGTAATCGGCACGCAATTTTATACGCCGTCTGCGGGCATGCCCGTGTTGATGCACGAATGTGTATTTTTGCCGTTGCTGCTTTCGCGGTCAATGTAATATCGCAGACGCACCCCTACAATTACGAGGCGAATTGGAATGGTCCAGAAAAACGCGTTGTTTGGAATAGCAGTGGGGTTCAAAAAAGTTCATGCAGATACGGGGTGGTTTTTATAAGTGGTTCCAGATGTTTTTGCCCATGGTTAAGAGATGCCAAGTTTTTTGGAAGATGTTCGCAGCCAAAACGCATTCTTCCGTACGTCGCATTTCTGTGTAATTTCGCATGTGGTGTTGCATTATGTCCGGGATGATGCACGTCTTTTTATTTTTACCGTAGCTGTTTTGATATTGGAGTAAATGCTTATTTTCGAAACATCCCCATTTCTTTGAAATGGTTTCGTCCGTTTATGCTAACTGTTACTGCGCTAATGACGACCAGTCGCGCTGTCCTGATACACCGCGAATGTGCGAGTGTTCCCTGTAGACAGTCCCGGGAGTCATTTTTTTTGCACATTCCAGGAGCCAAACCAAAATACGTTCATGAACCGAGTCCAAAAAACCGAAACGTGAAAATCGGATGATCGGACCTGATGTACATTTCTCTTTCTATAGCTTGTACACACAATACACACATCTTTAGATAATCTGGCCATGGCAGGTTAAAAAAAAAGTAACCCTGAATCATACTAGATTAGCGTAACTGCATGTTAATGCGTTCAAAACAAGAAAAAAAATTGTTTCCGGGTATTAATCTCTTGAATCACGGCGCTGAATATTGACGCAAAAATATTTCGGGCATCGCGCGCCCTTCCCGCGTCACGTGTAGGCATCTCGCATCTCTGATTGGTTGTTGCGTCTTAAGATGACTGAGCCGACGCGCGTTTAAACAATTTTTCTTTGTTCGATTTATCACACTTCACAGAGAATTGTCGCCAATGGCTACTTCTTTTTGTTGCAATATATAATACTTCACGGAGAATTGTCGCCTATGGCTTCTTGTTATTATTAGTTTAATCCCATGACCTCGCCCACCTCCATCACATCCTGAAACGAAATACAAAAACCTTGAAAAGCTCATAGTGTGAGACGTGCAGCCACTGTGATATTGTTTGAACTGCCATTTCAGATGGACAGTCGTAATCGCATCGTCACAGCAAGGAGCTTGTGATCTTGGTTACAGTGACCACCGATAAGAAACCCAGGGCCCTAAAACGCCTGATAGTCCAGACCGTGCCTAGAGCAAAATCTATGTTCTTTGAACACGCGGCGCGGAGATTATCGAGAACCCAAATCCATTCAGGAATAGGACTAGTTAGGCACGTTTCTGGTTCCGTGGACCTAATGACCGCCCGACTGAAGCTGAAGTTCTCTTACACTAAACGACGTAAAACGCGTGCATCAAGTTATGTAGATTGAGTTGAAGAGTTTTCACAAAATGGTCTATTTGTGTCACCTCATTGAACAAACCAAACAAGTTTTTCCCGACTGTCACGCGAGTCCAGCAAAGATGTCGCTAGGTCGTCTCGTGATCGTCTCGTGCTGTCACGTGATCCGTTGTGGCATGTTCTCAAAAGCTGGTCGTTAAAGAAAGCTAGCTTGGATTTTAAAAGAAGACACTTTTACTTCTACAGAGGACGGTTCAGGTCAACGGAAGACGCCTTGAGATCTGCCCAAGCTAAGACGATTCCAACATCGTCAGGATAAGTTGCCGTTTCACTTCGTCATTATAGTGTGTGCAGCAGGTGAGCCGTAATCAAATGCATCTTTTCGGTACGTCTTCGGTTCCAGAAGTGTTTGTGTCGGAGCCGCATGTATCAGTCTATCACGTCAGTGACGTATTTACGGACACTCGTGTAAGAAGTAAGGTACTGCGTCATGCGTTACTCCCTAGTCTTAACCACCTGTTTGGCACGCGGGAATACTTCGCACAATGAAAACATCCACCGGTAACCCCTAACAGCCACCGCTACAAATATCCTTCAACCTAAATAACCGTTATAACCGATCCCCCAACCCTCGCAGACGATCCCACCCTCGCTACACATGCATACAGATAATTGATTTCAAGAGACTCGATACAACTTAGCAGATTTGAATCTAGCTTTCGATGTGACAACTTCCACAATGCAAAACGTAGTTAATACATACAAAACTGTTTAGAAAAGATACTGGAACCCATGATTAGCCCTGCCTTATTGTAATAGGCTATCACAGATTTCCTTTTGTTAGCTCCTACCTTTTGATGAGTATAATTTTGTATTTCTGTTTCTGTTTTGTTAGTTGATCATAGTTGGTACTTGACCATACGTACATGTAAGTAGCTATACTTTTGGTCGAGTCAATTAAGCTTCTCGTAACTGTTACAGACGACCGGGGTCAGCCCTGGGGTTCTGGGGTCACAGACCTGAAACAACCTACGTCATCAGAGGTCATGACCTTGTGTTCCCCCCTGCTGGCTGCTGACGTAAGGTTAACAGGCTGGTTAGCGCGCCCTTTTACCTTCCCACCACTCAGGTTAACGGGCCATTCCCTCCATTCTCCCCCCTGTCAGTTACCATTCTCCCAGCCGGATTTCTGGGAAGGGTCGTTTGTGAAGAGACAAGTGAAATGCAGTAATGTAACAGTAATATATATTACAGCCCAACATCAATGGTATATGACACGACCCATTAACTACTGGCAACTTGCTCAAGGCTTTCCATACATAGGATCCAGAAACTTTTATCTTTCCATAATATTTTTATCACAACAAAAACGAAAGCATAACAAGTCTGAAATGAAATAGCTGTATGTCTCACATGTTTGAACACTATGCACCGGATATATGTAATTTCCTTCTTGATCATGAAAAATATCGCCTAAGTTAATTTGTATAAGTAGCATGCCATATATGTCAATCATTATGATCACTTAAGATATCTACATACAAAAGCCAAGAAGTCCAAGAGCCATCTAACATCAAACATCCTGGCCATAATTTGCCTAGAACAAGAGATATCAAAACCTGAATTTCCGTTGCAGTACCATAGAAAGCCACCAGGCTGGGAGGTCCACAATCAAACCTGCCGACAAGAACCCACATAGTACATACCAAATATCAAACGGATCTATGCAACTTCACAAATTTTCGAGTTATACTTTCCACAGACCCACAGACTGACCCCACAGGCACACCCACAAACGTCACCAAACACATAACCTTTTTGGTGAAGGTAATGAACCGCTGGGAGAACCACAATGCCTTGATGATTAATAACGATGAATATGGCCGCTGTTCTGGCCCCGGTCCTGACGCTATTCGCTGATTAGTTCTGAGCCAGCCCTGCTGTTAAATCTGGCCTGGTCTCGACAGAGCTGACACGTGGGATGCATGTAGATTCTGTACTCCGTGCTGGTAATTTGTGTGTGCCTGTGGGGAGTGGGCAATTTTCCGTGCTGATTAGCACTTCGGTGGGCTAAACATCCATGTATCTATCTGCGTATTTTATGGCAACTTATCTATTAGTCACTTTTGCAAGGTTTTATGCGTACTTTCATTCTTCGGGTGAACGATATCGAAAACAATTCTTTTAGAATACTTCTATGATGTTAAAAGAATAGAAAAGAAAATAAACCTGATATTCAAGGCACATTGTAAGAGCGCCCTGTGATAGTCGACCGTTTGACCAAAAAGTGCATGAACTGTGGAGACTATTCTCTTCTAGACACCTTGGCATCTGGAGAAACAGTAGACATTGAACAAGTAGCCGGGATAATTTGTCAGAGGAATTAGCCCCCCCCCCAAAAAAAAGTTACACATATTTGTAAGGAGTAACGTATATTTGCAAAGTTGTATTTTCTTTTCTGGCAAGTCTGCCTATTTAGGCAATTTGAATTTTTTCCAGCAAGGAGTCTGGTAGAAACTGTGTGGACACTTTCTGTTTAAATTTCCTGGTAACATTGAGATATCCTTTTATTTATCTATTTTTAACTTTGTCACATGTTACGAGGATGTAACTGGACTAGATTTTACGTCTAATCTGAATGTTATTTTCAATGTTTTTATTATAAATTTATTCTTCTTCTTGACTCCTACTACAGGATCCTTTGTGAACCGAGGTCAGAGCTCTTCTAGGACTTGAGACTCTTCCCGAAGGGTTGCTGATGACGTCAGCGCCGCTATACTTCCTATATCGCATGACACAACATACTACATATGCATAGTATGCATATTACACTAGCCCTGTCCACTTTGTGATGTTTTGTCTTATCTAGTTCTGAATTGCAATAGTGACGTGAAACAAATTATTACTCAGGCCCCGCTGCGCCCTGGTAACGTTTTGTTTTACATGCATGTAGCTTGACGTTAAACTGTGACGTTAAACAGAATTTTACTCGGATCCTGTTACGCCTGGTAACGCTTTGGTGCGTTTTTTAGTTTTGAAATGAAACAGTGACGTGAAACAGAACATTACTCCGGTCCTGTCGCGCGCACCCTGGTAACGTTTAGATCTATGTGTTGTACATGTATTTAGTTTTGAAGTGAAACTGTGGCGTTTAACAGGATATTACTCCGGCCGGATCTGCAGGTCCTGGTAACGTTTAGTTGTGTTTAGCTTTGATGTGAAACTGTGACGTGAAACAGGATATTACTCCGGACCTGCAGCCTGGTAACGTTTAGTTGTGTTGTATTTAGCTTTGATGTGAAACAGTGACGTGAAACAGGACATTACTCCGGACCTGCAGCCTGGTAACGTTTAGTTGTGTTGTATTTAGCTTTGATGTGAAACAGTGACGTGAAACAGGACATTACTCCGGCCCTGCCGCGACCACAGGTGCCAGACTGACGATTGCATCATTCACGTGCCGGCCGGGCCCACGCATGCGTACTGACAGCGCGCAGTATTGACCGGTGAATTAAAGAGGAATTTAAAGGCAACCCGGCGGCGCACCCCGCCTATTGTGTACACGTGGACGCGCTACTGTAGACTGGTCATCGTGACTCGCCCGCCGCATTTCCTTCTCATCGTGACTCGGGAATATCGCACCGGTCCACCTGCCGCTCTCACCTGGAGTGTCACTGATCGCGCTGTGTACGGGTATGGGTACATCATCACCGGAGAGACAACGTTAGCTTCCCGGGACCGAGCTGTCAGATACTGCCGAGACGCCGATACAGTCGGTTATTTCCGATACCAGCCTGGTATTGCCGATACAGCCAGTTATCTCCAATACAGCCAGTCATTGCCGATCGAAGGGACGGTCACATTTCTCAGAATTGTTCCGACTTTGACCTACAGCCCACAGGCGGAAATACGCGCCCCCGGACAGAGAAGTGTCGAACAACTCTATAACAAAACAGACAGCAGGCAACTCCCAAACAGGATGCCGCATGCAACAAGCGTGGCGCTGGTCCTGGCGCTTCTACCTGTCATATCGGCAAGATACACCTCCGGTAAGCCTCTCATTCACTCCCTCATTCCTCTCATCTGGGCCGGCTAGCCGCATAGTCCCTTCCTCTATCCTAATTCTAAAACGTGAATCCATTTATATCATTAATCCCTGTGTTTATTCATTCATAGTAGTATGAATCAGGTGCCCCCTCTGTGTCACACTTAAATATACCTTCAATCGTTTCCAACGTATATATAAAGTCATCCATTTATTCATTCATTTATGCACCCCATCCATCCATTCATTCATTCATACGTTCATTTACTACTTCATTTCTAGTCTGGGGCAGACATTCCTCTCATAAGGCAGTTATTCCCTCAACCAGGCATTCTTGGTCAAACCCCCAATGAATAGACAACGAGTCTGTATGTATTAGAATATATAGTAGTGTACATATTATAATAGAATTGACGTATGTACATGTACATATTGTGTATTTTGTACGTATGGTTGTATATCAGATGTAACCGATATCTTCAATTGAATGGGAAGTCTGTACATGTACTGTGTAGAGACTTTAAATGAATGGATGATGTCGGTGTTCCACGCACGGTAGGGGTAATACTAGACGTTATGTACACACCACATTGACGAATACATTGGAACAGTGTTTTGTCTACATATATTAAGTATCACGCCAGGTTTTTGCCGCCAAACCGCCCCTTCCCGCGTCACGGACCGTGCGGCCGGGCCGACCAGACATCCGTGAATTCCGAATGGAAATATGGAGGAATCAGGACAGCTCGTAGTAGTCGTGGTGCGGATCAATTATGCAGGTCACTAACGTATTTTACAGCTGCATTAGTAGTCCGCGCGCGTCGCGCCGGCTGTGTGTGCCGGGAACGCCCCTCCGGCATGCCGGCTTCTGGGTTTCCCGGTCAGAGGGAAGGTTCGGGTGCAGGTGTGAGATCGGAACGTACCGAGCGCCGACAGTACAACACCGTGATAGTCTCCGCCGCAGTGTAAATACTATAGCGTGTAACCGGACACATCTCCACTGTGCTCCGTAACCTGACACTTGTTCCTGCCTCGGACAGGGAACATATCGATTCACCACGGAGTAAACACTAACACGGATACGTCGGCAACTTTCTCCAACAAAAACAAGAAATATTGTTAACCATGCTATAAATAGTGTACTACAGCCCGGTAAGCCTATTCTTAAGCTTCAGCTACCCACCCAGTCAGTCCCCGCACTCCGTTAAGGCTATTCTCAAGCCCCCCACCCCTCCCGGCGTGCATCCTGGTCCGGCGGTGTTGCATCATGCTCGTCTGTAGCCAGTCAAGGTGAAGTGATAAGGCGACGGAAAATACCCAACTATAATTAGAGTTAACAAAGGGGCAGGAATGTTGGACAGAAATAGGACACAAACAGCACACAGGCACTGTTCACACATCAATTTCAGGATAGAAACAGGACACGGGTATCATTCTCACGGCAATTATCTGGAGTTAATCTAGAAAGCTCGCAAGTCTTGAAACCAATCTTTTGTGGCCTCCCGACGCTGTTCCAAGGAACTAATTCCCCCAGACAGATAATGCATTCCCCTAAGTGGGGTGGGGTAAATCATCGCATTATTATCGCAAACTAGTGTGCCTGAAGGCTAATTGCAAAGCAACATACAATACGTTTCGCATAACCGGTAAGTCGCCTTCAGGCGTAACACACGTGTACCAGTTTTGTGCAGTAAGTACAACGGTAAGACCATGGAGGTAGAAGAGAGACCTCCATGGTAAGACCGGACTGTTACTAGTGTTAGGTTTTGAAGCAATCACACCGGGAAGGTCCACTACTCTTTTCGGTAAGTGCGGAGTGTTCTTTAACTTGTGAGGGGTGTGGCTCTCCCGAAACAAGGGACCTTCATTTAACGTCCTATCCGAGGGACGGTCCCTAACCGAAGCTAGGTACTCATTTTCTCCCAAGTTAAGTGAGGAAAGTTGTGCAAAGTGCCTTTCCCAAGGGCCCAAGATCGGTGACATGTTAGAATTCGAGCCCGGGACCTCTTGGTACCGATCCGAACACGCTACCGTTTACGCACAACACAACCCCCTTAGTGGGGTAGGGATTTGCACATGTATTGAGTGTTAAAAAGTTAGAGAACCGCACAAATACCAAATGTTTTGCATACGTACTACAAAGAATTGCATACGTACTACATATGTATGTAGCATCGATAATCGCACGTCTACTAAATGCTAATGACATGGAGAATGGCGCATGTAGCCCTCAGAATCGCACATGTACTAACTGCTAATAAATTATAGAATCGCACATATCTACTACTTATAAATGTCAATAACATAAACCCTTAAGCTTAAGTGCTAAATTTTATTCCACTATATATGTAACCTCTGCCGGCCAGTCCACATTGATACGTTCCTCCTACAGACGATAACAGCTCGCTCCTCGTAGGGATTTCCTCTGTACCACAACAAACGCGTCCGGTAACCATAGGAACCGCACGCAACGTACAGTAGCTATGGTAACCGTGTGGCATACACATGACGCATGCGGCTGGGAAACTGACGTACCGAAGCGGAGGGTGGGTGATTAAGTTGTTTGTGTTGGTAAAATTCCCACAATAAGGCTGCGGGGGAGTTTGGCGTCGTTTACGTGAGACTGAACGTAGTGAACAAATACAAAGTACTTCACACTCTTTCTACGGGACTAACTATCCTCGGCTCTCCTTACTCCTACTTCCATCATCTCCTTACTCTCTTTCTCTCCCTCTCTCTCTCCTTTCTCTCTGGCTGTCTGTCTGTCTGTCTCTCTCTCTCTCTCTCTCTCTCTCACACACACACACACACACACACACAAACAAATAAACAAACAAACAAACAAACACACACAGCCATCCCGCGACTTTCCCCGCGTGTTGCTTTATTGGCAAAGCGCAGTGTCTAGCCAGTATACATAGTTTGTTATTTGTCAAACGTGCCGGTTGAGAGTAAAACATAATTATAGCTCCCCGTCATGCATAGCGGCGCAGAACTATGCATACAGAAATGACCTTTCCGAAACTTTTAGACCGTTTTGAACTGCATGTGCGTCATGGTGTACATGCCAACGTTTGGAGCTAACTGATCCTAACTGTGTATGAAGCGTGTGCATGTCATACGGGCTCGTTTGGAACTGTATGTGCGTGAAGCGTGAACACGTCTTAGGTTTCATCGTTTGGAGTAAACTGTGTATGAATTTTTTTTCGAATCGCGTTCCGCAGTGTCATACAGGATCATTCTGCGTAAAATACAATTTATCTCTATGCAGATCTTCTTGGGCAAACTGTTGGGCTGTGAAATCGAATCCTGGGACCCAGTCAGAAAGAAATGAAAAATAAAAATAAAATGAGAATAGAAAAAAAAATTGCCCCTGAACCGGTCCAGTTTCAGTCCGCGCACACTGGTGCTTTGCGAATACGATAATCAAAGTTACGTTTAACGTTTTTCCATTACGTTTCCTCGTCAGTAATTCTGTTCACTACATTTCTGCTGAAAGCGACGAACATAAAATGTTCACCAGGCTTCACAGCTGTGCGTGGTAAAGACGCAGAGATTGATGTTTGCTTAAGTTTGGGCAAAGTAAATATCCAAAGGAGAAAGTTAAGATAACAGCCGTCGTTACAGGTGGCATTTGACACCACTTACATCAATCAGGCGCTACCGTCTATAGATTACTCAACTAATGGGCGATAGGCTAAAAACTCACGTGCACACGCGCCTGAATTCATATATATACATAGATGAACCTTGTTCGCGTTTCTCTCAAAGAAGAGGCCCGTTTTCAGACTTTAAAAAAGGTTTTTTAGACGATAATTATTTGTTAGGCTTTCTATTTGTCGTCTTTGCCTTATATGATTATCCCAGGACATCGAAAGAAACGCCGACAAAACAGAAAGCCAGAGAAAAAGTTTAGAACAGCTAAAAAGTCCGAAACCAGGCCCAACCTCTGCTTTGAGAGTAGTTCGCGTCTCGGTTGTACAACAGGATAGAACTTTCTTGACAACTTCAGTAGCACAAGGTGACGTCGCAGGAAGCATTGCGCATCAGCCTGTGTCAATATTATGGCAGTTTGAGCGCCCGTATTGACCCGTGCTGGAGTATTTGTGTTGTAGAGCCTGTACAAGTGGTACCGTCCAGGATACGCCGCTCACACATTATAATCTCCAAGTAGACGTTGGGAAGCAAAAATCGTTCCGTTTTCCCAGCTGCCCTTTTCTCTTACAAACTGCCTCCTCAACAAGCAATTCATAACAAAACGGGCAGCTGTAAGGAAAGATTTTGCTCCCATCATCTGCTTGGAGATATTTGGCACACTGCCCGGCTATTTCCAAATATCCAGGATATCCCTCACCGTCATCCAGGATGCGCAGAGCGGCCCGCCGGCTAATTCTGAGTTTACCACCGGTATACGAGCTCGATCACTTTCCAGTTGCTTTTTGCTTCTTCGCACATAAAATAAATCAATATTCATTTTATAACGACATGATAAAAAACATACATGTAAACATACAACAATGCAGTCAAGGTCGCAGACCTTTCTAGGGCCTTCCCCAAACCGAGACTGTAAGTATGATAACAGAAGGCTGAATGGACGTTAACGGAGGTACATGTATTACTGCTGTAACTAGTCTTTGCTACGGCAGAGGCCACGCAGCAAATTGTCTCCCGACTATCAGTGTTTATCAAGATATTAAAGCTCCTTGGTGTTTATGAACCGGTTGGCGGGCAAACTGAAAGTATGTTGGCAAAATACATCGTTATATATAAACAAAAAGGCTCAAACAACTATATGATAAAACTATTAAGGGAAACCCTTCAAACTTAAACTTTACAATTATCAATGCTTTGATATTATCACCCCAGTTCATCCTGTTCAGCTTTTTCACAAGTCCCTTTCAAGTCATGACAGAACGAACCCATCCTGGCAATGTACGTAAACACCGATACTATGCTTGTTATAATGACTGCGAAATACTTCTTTCACATCCTTCGCGTGCCAGTAGCCTGGTCACGGTATCTTCCGAACTGAACGGTTTGTTGTGAACCCAACTGTTGCGTCAGGCAGGTTGCATCAGCCCAGGTTACATCAGCCACGCGGAAGTTGTTTCAGCATGAACGCGTCTCTCAAAACAAACTGCAACGTCATGCCGGGTGGGCAGGATTTCACCACCAGGAAAACATCTTTATAAGCCCTCCCGTACCGTCTGTTTGTATGATGTAATCAATCATGACTAGGGATAACATCGAACTGTATAAACCTTCCCGTAGTCTCATACTGTATGACGTAAGGCAACAGCAAGAAAATGGTATGGATGACAGCCTCCGCAGACTCCAAATCTAACGCGATAGCTAGGGCGAAAAAAAACAAGGCGGGTCAAAAAAAAAAGTTTCCTACTTTTTCAAAATTTGACATCATAAACCTTGTTTAACTAGAAACGATACCTATATTGTGCTAAGTTTACTGCCAACTATAACAATATCCATTTGGCACTGAAACAACTTTGAAAAAATAAAGTTTTTAATCATTGTGTGTTTTTGATTCAGTGGGCCGTGGGAACATATAAAAGGAATCAAAAATACCAAAGTAAGAGACAAATCAGAGCCTTGTCTTGTCTCTCCTCTTCATATTCATCTGCCATCCACGTTTCGGCATGGCAAGATATGCCATTTTGTCCATTTCGGCATGTTCACCACTGTCAGAGGACTACAAAAGTTCTTGCTTTTTTCAAAATCAGGCGAAAATCAATGCGCGAGCTTATGTCATCCATAGAAATGACTTGCTGTGGCCTAATGATGACATGGGGAAACCCCGAACTTTGCGAACTCTCCCGCCTGGCCTCTGCCGAAGTTTCCTCTTGAACGCTCCTTCTCTGCCAGACCAGCAAAATGTAATCAATGTCCGAGCGGAGAAGGTTAGTGGTGGCGGATCGATCAGATCGATCCAAAACAGGATGCAGGATGTCAACAGAGCTCAAGTCAGTACGGTCCTAATGGGGGAGGGGGGTGTACATAACAACTATACTAGTTTATAGTACGGCTCTAATGGTGAGGGGTGTGAACGTTAGTAAGGTTGTAATGGGGGAGGGGGGCGTGAAATCTTACGTAGTCAGTATAGGTCTGGAATAAAAAGGAGGGGGCGTGAGCACTTAGGTTAGTGCAGTTCTGTAGGGGGAGGGGAACGTGAACACTAGTCAGTTGTACTGTACGGTTCTCAGTGTTCTTAAATATTGACAGCTGTGTGAAAAGCACTTTCCTGTCCCTGCACACCTGCAGTTACACACCTGTAGTTACACACCTATAGTTACACACCTGTAGTTACGCACCTGATCTTTCACTTATCCTGCAGGTGGCAGCAGTATTGCCAGGAGAAGCATTCCCCATGTGAACAACTGTGTAAATGGCACCTACATGTCCGACCAAGGGCGCTGTGTGCGAGACTGCGGCCCTGGTTTGTTCGGGGAGGGGTGGCCCGGTTACTGTCGCCCATGTGAGGGGAATTGCAAGACTTGCTTCCAGTCTGGCACTACATGCACCAGCTGCAGGGAACCACTCTACCTCAAGGACAACAGGTAAGGAACTGTTCTACCTCAAGGACAACACAGGGTAAGGAACTGTTCTACCTCAAGGACAACAGGTAAGGAACTGTTCTACCTCAAGGACAACACAGGGTAAGGAACTGTTCTACCCAAGGACAACAGGTAAGACTGTTTTAACAGGTAAGGAACTATTCTACCTCAAGGACAATAGGTGGTAAGGAACTGGTCTACCTCAAGGACAACAGGTAAGGAACTGTTCTACCTCAAGGACAACAGGTAAGGAACTGTTCTACCCCAAGGACAACAGGTAAGGAACTGTTTTAACAGGTAAGGAACTATTCTACCTCAAGGACAATAGGTAGTAAGGAACTGGTCTACCTCAAGGACAACAGGTAAAGAACTGTTCTACCTCAAGGACAACAGGTAAAGAACTATTCTACCTCAAGGACAACAGGTAAGGAACTGTTTTAACAGGTAAGGAACTATTCTACCTCAAGGACAACAGGTAAGGAACTGTTCTACCTGTGTAACATTACCACACCTGAATCTTCCCCAGGTGTTGCTATGTATAACATTACCACAACTGTTTCCCTCCCAGGTGTGTTGAAGACTGCCTGCCCCTTCTGACCCGTGGACCACCCAAGCAGCGGCTGCGGCTGATTGGTGGAAACTCACAGTTTGAAGGTCGGGTGGAGATTCTGCACGAGGGAGTCTGGGGGACGATCTGTGATGATGCCTGGGACCTTCCGGACGCAAGGGTCGTGTGCAAGGAGCTGGAGATGGGTAAGGGATCACCTGCCCTACGCCTGCCACACACCTGTCCCATACCTGTCACAATGAACAGTAAACCCCTGAGACTGTCCACCACAACTAATAAGCACAAGAATGGTATATTATAACTCTATAGCTGTCCTAGTGTTTGTGTTTACTGCTGCAGTGATATGACTATTGTTTGTGTTTACTTCCTCCACACAGGAGATGCCGTTGCAGCTACAGTCCGCTCAGCCTTCCCAGTAGCCTCTCCTGACGTCCCCATGTTGCTTGACGATGTGGAATGCCATGGCGATGAGAGCCAGCTGGATTTCTGCGGACATCGGGAGTGGGGCAAACACAACTGTGGACACTCTGAGGAGGCCGGTAAGTCCTGGACACAATTCAAATGGAGTTGCTCTTCTCATGGAGATGACAAAAATATATATCAGGTTAAGTAAACTTAGCCTTGGACTGCAGCAGTGAAGCCATATGGGGACAGCTGTTAACAAGTGATCTTTACCAACTTGTCCCTCCTCAGGTGTTCGGTGCTCAGGACCCGACCTGTCACGCCAGTGTGTGTCGGAGTGCGGGGACGGCTTCTATCGGGTACCGGACACCAACCAGTGCGAGCTGTGTGCACCAGAGTGCCTGACGTGCTATGCTGACGCCCGCCGCTGCATGTCATGTGACTCCCCAAGGTTTCTGGAGGTACAAAGAAGATATTATCATAGCTTTTCCACATTTCCTGCACCATGAAACAGTTATGCTGTGGTTACCTTTTAGGCTGGCACTCTCATCTCTTTATCTACCTGTACATGTATTTACTATATATATATGACTCTCCAACTGAATGAATGAGAGAAATAAGATTTCAGGCCAGGATCTCTATGACGTCTGCTGATATTTTTCAGGACCACACTTGTGTGGAGGACTGTGTTCCTGGTTACTATGGCAACACGCTGACACGTATGTGCGAGCCGTGTGCCTCCAACTGCCGTCTGTGCAAAAATGGGCACGTAGACAACTACTGCATCAGCTGCCATGAGGGCATGTTCCTGCAGGGGCACCAGTGTGTTACATCATGTGAACCACAACTGGCCAAGCAGGCCGTCCTACGCCTGGTGGGAGGTACCACTGTGTTTGAGGGGAGGGTGGAGGTAGGTCCCCGTGGCTTATGTAACCTTGGTAGGAAGTCACTAAAGTTTGGTGTTTGTGTACAGGGTCAGCTTTACACAATGAAGCAAAAGATGCCTCACCCGTGATTCATACAGGTAACCCTGATTGAGCAACCCTATCTGACACATAACCGTGACTCTATTTGACATGTAGCCTTGACCCTGTCTGACACGTAACATTGGCCCTTGACCCTGTCTATTCCACCCTGCAGGTGAAGTACGGTGGAGAATGGGGGACGGTCTGCGATGACTCCTGGGATATCCGGGACGCGGATGTTGTCTGCCGTGAGCTGGGATTTGGGCGCGCTCTGTCAGCAGTCAGGTCGGCAGGGTACGGGGCAGGAAAAGGTAAGCTTTCAACTGTTTGTACCTTCCTTTGTACATGTACACATGTAGATGAATGTGATGATTATTGTGTCTGACATGACCATCTCATGACCTGTTGTGTGTTACAGGTCAGATCTGGATGGATAACGTGTCGTGTCGTGGGGACGAGCGTGAGCTGTTCCACTGTCTGCAGAGGGAGTTTGGGGTAAACGATTGTAATCATCATGAAGACGCCGGTGTGCAGTGCTCAGGACCTGCTGCAGGAGGTACTAATCTATAAACCAATACTGAGTCCACTATGTCACAAACTTACAGAACCCACCATCTCAATAATCCATCCCACAGAACCCAGCATCTCTCAAACCCATCCTACAGAACCCACCATCTCACTAAACCACCTTACAGAACCCACCCACCCTAAAAACACACACATCTCATTAACCTACCCTACAGAACCCAGCATCAGATCTCAAACCTGCCCTGCAGAACCCACCATCTCACAGACCCATCCTACAGAACTCACCTTCTTGTCAACCAATCTCATAAAATCAGCATGTTACATTGGAAACACCTGATTCACCTGCACGTTCTGTTTCAGGTGAGACAGGCACCTGTGTGGACACCTGCGGGGTAGGTTACTACCTGCGTGGGGAGGCTGAGTGTGTTCCCTGCACTTCCAACTGTCTCGACTGTCTCGAGTCGGAAGAAGTCTGCACCAGGTGTAAAGCTCCTATGTTTCTTCAGGTGTGTACATGATGTGTACTTTCAGGTGTCCCTACATGTGTCCCTACAGAACTGGTGTTCTTACAGGTGTCCTTACTGTTGTTAAAACCTGGAGCTATGTAGATACTAACTGTAACTGTTCTGGTGTTTCAGCGGGACGGGCGCTGTGTTATGGACTGTGGTCTGACAGAGTTTGGACTTATCTCAGAGGGCAAGTGCCAACCCTGTAACCTGGAGGTCTGTGGTCGCTGCGCTAATGGAGAGAGCGACAGTAACTGTACCGAATGTCCTGCTGACAAGGTAAGAAACATCATGGTGCAATTTACCATCAACTATTACTCATGCAGTTAACTGAACATGATGGTCTTAACAATTCATTTCACAGTACAGATGGTGGTATTATTGCAATGTAGTTCTGTAATAAATATTTCAACAAGCAAGGTAATATTCATGTTTTTGGTAAATCTTGTCTCCCATCTGCCCCACAGGTTCTGAAGGACTGGTCCTGTGAGCCTACCTGCGGACCAGACATGTTTCTGCTCAACCAGACTTGTGTCTCCGACTGTGGCCAGGGTCGCTATGGCAACCCCAATGGCTTCCGCTGTGAGGTGGGTTTTCTCTATTTGGGGTTTCAGCTGGTCAAGTAGGTTTTCAAGATTTGGTAACTAGGGTGATGTTTGTTTGCTTGTTTGTTATTGACCTGTTGTTGTTTATCTCCAGCCCTAGCCTAGTAGCTTTGGTAGGAAAAAAAAGTATTTTGCATGGTGCCTTTGAGGTGCTTAATGAGGTTTATCAATGACTGACAAGAAAAAAACAATAAAGGTTTCATCAGGTCAACAGGCCCTGTCCTTGGTGCTGAACGTGTAGTCTGTAGAACACTGTATTTCATATATATTAAGATTCTTATTTGTTACTTCACTCAAAAGCTTTGATGTGTATTTCCTTGTTTGTTGTTGACCTGTTCTTGTTTATCCCCGCCTTGACCCTGTAGATTTCATTGATGATGCTTGTTTGTTGTTGACCTGTTGTTGTTTACCCCTAGCCCTGCCCTGCCGACTGCCTCACCTGCGAGTTCTCTTCAGCACAGCTGGTCTGTACTTCCTGCAAGGCCCCAAAAGTCTTCCATAACCAGCGATGTCTCACTATGTGCCCCTCCGGCACCTATGCCGCCATGATGGACACCTCACAGAGCAACATGTATGCTGCCATCCGATTGGCTGGAGGAGGGAGCCAATTAGAGGGCAGGATTGAGGTAGAAATTTAACATTTCATTCTAAACAGATTTCAGTTTCATTTGTAAAATCCCTTAAATTTAATTTCAAATTGCAGCAATCACATGTAACAATTTAAAGGCCTCTGTAATCATGTTGTTTTTGTTGGTTCCTCAGATTTTACATGAGGGACACTGGGGGACTGTCTGTAATGACTTCTTTGACCTGGATGCAGCCACTGTAGCCTGTAGGCAGATGAACCTGGGTAGGTCATAGGGGGAACACAAATTCCACAGGAAACTTCTGGAAAGGAAATAACAGCACCAGACTTTTCATCAATACTGCCTGACTTAAGATTAGTATATGTTGTTATCATATGAGAAAATGGGGGAACAAAGTTTTTAGGTTTTGAGTTTTTAGTTAATATATAAATATAGAATTTTGCAATGACTTACTTTTACAATGTGTCCCAAAGTGTTGCAGCAAGGCTGATAAACCTGTATATCTGTACCTAGGTGCTGCAGTGGGGTTGATAGATCTGGAGTCAGAAGACATCGAGCCTGGCCAGGGTCCCATCTGGTTGGATAACGTCATGTGTAACGGCAATGAACAACGACTGGAGGACTGCTATCGACAGGAATGGGGCGAAAACAACTGTAACCACAACAAGGATGTCGCCATACGCTGTGAAGGTAGGATCAGGACAGTGTATGGGGTTAGGATGGGGAAGGGTTAGGGTGGTGATGGGGAATGGTAAAGATAAAGTCTACATGCTACAAAAAAAGACCTCAGATGGGGAGGGGCATGTGCTCACCCGTGTAATGTGTTGCAGGCCCAGGAGTGCGTGAGTGCCAGCCCAGCTGTCCAGATGGTTACTATGGAAATGCGTTGGACCACACCTGTCAGCGGTGCTTTGCCAACTGCTTGACCTGTGCCGGGACGTCCTTCACCTGCGACCGCTGCAAACCCGGCTTCTACAACAACGGCACGACATGTGTGTCCAGCTGCGGGCACGGCTTCCACGCACGGGACGGGGACGGGACCTGTCAGCCCTGCAGCGACTCCTGCGCCTCATGTGAGGGCACTGCTGATCAGTGTACCAGCTGTCCTGACGACATGTACCTGCAAGGTTAGGAACAAACAAACAAGCAAAGAGTTTATGCAACATATATCTAACTTTAAGGCTGTAACAACTTAATTGAAATGTTCATCAACTATGTGTAAGTTCAAACTGACAGCTGAGACATCTGTCCTCAATGTCTGTACAGTAACCCAAATCATTTGAGTGGCTCCCATGAGCCTTGTTTTGCAGTGAACATGAAGTAAATAAATAAATAAAAAAAGGATAATATGATTTTGGCACGTCGTCCTCTGGAGAGGTTTGACCTTTGACTTTGGTTGTTCTGACAATGGCAGGTAGCACGTGTGTGGCAAGCTGTTCAGAGTACCAGCTGGCACAGTATGACCGTGTCCGGCTGGTGGGAGGTCGAACGCCATTTGAGGGTCGTGTAGAGGTGAAGTACGGGGGCATCTACGGGACTGTCTGCGACGACAAGTTTGGTTTTAGCGAAGCAGAGGTCATCTGTCAGGAGCTTCAACTGGGAACAGCTCTGGAGGCTGTGGGGGAGGCTGTGTGAGTACAGAGGGGTCTTGCATGCACAGGGGGGTCTTACATCACAGGGGGGTCTTGCACAGGGAGGTCTTACTTAATGGTTTACTGATGTATGCTGTTATAATTGTTTACTGATGTTGTTTACTGTTATTGTTTTCTGATGTTTGTTTACTGGTGCTGCAGGTTTGGGCAGGGCTCTGGGCAGATCTGGCTGGATGAGCTGGAGTGCTCTGGAAATGAGAGTTCTGTTTTCCACTGTGGACACAACGGGTGGGGAGTCAGCGACTGCCGCCACTCAGAAGACGCAGGTGAGAAAAGTCTCATGTCTTATAAGCACATAAACTCTCTCATGTCTTAAGCATTGTGTTTGTTTCTTAACCCTCTTTACCAGGGTTGTGGAGGTTCTGCATGGTAGAGTCCTATCGATCAGCTCTCTGCATCCTTGTTCATAATTTGTTCCATTTACTTCCAGGTGTGCGCTGCTCAGGCCCAGATAAGTCACGTGTGTGTGTGACATCGGCTGAATGCTCGGATGGTTACTTCGTCAGTGTGGATGGAAAGAGCTGCGGGAAGTGTTCCTTCAACTGTCTGCGTTGCCAAGGCGACCCTGACCACTGCATCGCCTGCAGTGAAGGCCAATTCCTCAACCCTGACATGAACCGCTGTGTGGACTACTGTCTGCAGGGTTACTATGGCGACCAAGCAACTGGAACTTGCAAAAAATGCAGGTAAATCAGTAGGTGTTTAATAATGCATGTATTAGTAAAATCACTGCTTGTTTAATAATGCAGGAAAAACCAGCAGGTTTCTAATAATAAAAAAAAAATTAAGGCAGGTTTAAGTCACTAAGTGTTCAGTCATACAAGTTAAAACACCAGCTGTTTAATAATGGGTAAAATATTCCGGTGTTCATTAATGCATGTGCAACATCTAGATACTTAATAAGGCAGGTAAACTCACCAGTTTGTTTGTTTCTGTAGTTCCCAGTGTGCAGACTGTCGGGACAGTCCCACCACATGTATCCAGTGCCCCGCCCCAAAGTACCTGAGTATGGAGAACACCTGTGTGGACAACTGCGGCAGTGGCTTCATCATGCGAGGCAGCGACGAGATACGATTGGTCAACGGATCCAGCATCTTTGAAGGGAGAGTGGAGGTAAAGTCTTTACTGCCTCCCAGAAATTTGTTTGAAAAGTTAAAAGATTGGAAATTTTTAAGCCTTACTGCAGCTTGTTACAAATCTGCACATCTTTAATTCCAAGTTGTTCCCCTATAACCAGGTAATAGACTGTTATAAGGGCAGGGTTGACATGATGTCACTGTGTGTTTTTATCAATTTGAAAGTTGATTCAAACCCATAGAAACCTTGGATTCATAGTGGAACTGTAAACAAAACACATGTAAGGAAAGTATTTGCAGGAAAGCTAGGTGGAACTACATCAGATCTGTAATCATGATGGTGTTTTTATCAATGGTGATTTGAACCCACACAAACCTTCATAGTGGAACATAGAACTACATCAAATCTACATTGTATAACCAATGGTAATTCCTTCCTGTAGGTGTTCCATGATGGAGTCTGGGGGACGGTCTGTGATGACACGTGGGACATGCATGACGTCACCGTGGTGTGTCGCCAGCTCAGCATGGGCAACGCAGTGGCAGCCTACAGGTCAGGGGTCATATCCTACTTGATAAAATAATGTGTTATCTGTTAGTGTTGAGTTAAAGGCTATATTGTCAGTGTTGTTGTTTCGTTACAGTGGCGGCAGGTTCGGTGCAGGACAAGGCCCTATCTGGCTGGATGACGTGGAGTGCCTGGGGTCAGAGCGAACCCTGCTGGAGTGTCCGAAGCACAGTGCGGGGCTCGGTCACGGTGACTGCCAGCACACGGAGGATGCCGCTGTCCGCTGTAGCGGCCCTGATTCTTCCCAGCAGTGTGTGGCGAGCTGCGGACAGGGGTTGGTATTTATTAACTTAATTAAGCCACTGCTAATATTACACAAACATGCATACCTCCCTTCATGTTGCAGTACCTGTGAGAATCAATAGGTGGAGTTTCATCCAATGCTCTTGTTTGTGCTGTAGCTATTTCCCAGGACCTGACCGCATTTGTCAGCACTGTGCAGCTGCCTGCAGTACCTGTGAAACCAGCAAGGAGCGCTGCACCAGCTGTGCTGACCCACTGTTCCTGGATGGGACCACTTGTGTGGCCCACTGTCCAGATGGTTACTATGGTGACATTCTGCAGCGTCGCTGTCTGCCATGTCACAGCAGCTGTCTGTCCTGCTACAGTGCTGACAACAATGCTGTGTGCCGACAGTGCAAGCCTGGCTTCGCACTCTGGGGTAGGTCTGTTCTAAACACTAAGTGTAGCCATCATAGATCCTAACTTTATCTTTACCCTGATATAAGACTACATGCTATCCTAACTGTCTTCCCACAGACTATTATACCAGGTGTTGAGGAGTGAATTTGTAACAGTGTGTTTAGGATATGATTTTGTACCTTACAGACTACACCTGTGTTGAGGAGTGTGCCCCGTGGGAAGGCTGGGAGGTGCTGAGCCAGGTCCTGCCGGCGCGACCGACCAGTCCGGTGGTACGTCTGACGAGCGGAGCCAGCTCGACGGAGGGCCGCGTGGAGGTGTTGCATGATGGGAGGTGGGGGACGGTTTGCCACGATGAGTGGGACCTGCATGATGCAGAGGTGAGGACAAGAGTATATAATTGAAATTCATTTACTGGATGAATACTGGATGTCTCTAAACCTGACCTGGTCTATGCACTCTGACTTGACCTGTGCCCTCTGACCTGCAGGTGGTGTGCCAGGAGTTGGGGTTAGGCCGGGCGGTCCAGGCACTGCGCTCATCGCGCTTTGGTCGGGCGTCAGCTGACATGCCGGTGTGGATGGACGACGTGGCGTGTATTGGACATGAGCAGTCCCTGACGTTCTGCCGGCAGAAAGGCTGGGGTCAGGGCAACTGTGACTCAGGTCACACTGAGGATGCAGGTGGGTCAAAGGTTAGCCTGTACCAGGACTGAAATTTGTTCTGAGGCATTAGAGGAAGTAACTGTTGCAGGAATTGGATAGATAAAACAACTGCATGCCCTTCCAGGTGTGATCTGTGATGGGTCGCCCTACCAACATCCACCCTTGAACCTGTGTCGGCAGACAGAACCAAGCCATTGCCACGGCGACAGCTGCTATCCTGGTGTGAACTGCGTGGAAGTCATCCGAGGTGGTGCGACATCGTCAGTCTGCCTGGGCTGTCCTGATGGGCAAGTCGGAGATGGAACCAACTGTACAGGTGAGCATAGGTGTGGGGAGGACAGGTGTGCAGCTCAGGTGTAAGGAGTAGTAGTCTGGGGTGGACATGTGTGGCATTCTGTTGGCTTCTTCTGCTCCACATTTCTGCCACCCTGACATGTTTCATACTTCTGTTCCACAGTTGTTGCTACATTCCTGCCGGAGTTCAAGTTGAGGCCATCCAACCGAACGGCCCGCCTGGGTTTCGCAGCCAACATGGCATGTCAGGCTGCTGGGGACCCCGCACCATCTGTCACTGTGGACAACTGGTTCAAGAATGGCAGGTCAGTTTACAGCTGGTTAATAATGGGTACGAGTTTATATGTGGTTATGCAGGTACACAATTCACCACTAACCCACTACCCTCCTTGCTGTCCACAGACCCCTGCCTGCTGCTGATGTCACCAGCGGGAGAGTCAGTGTCCTGCGGAACGGGAACCTGCACTTCTCTCGGACACATCGCGAGGACTCGGGGGAGTACACCTGCCTCCTGCGCAACACCCGCGGCACTGCACGGGTGTCAGCAACCCTCACTATTGAAGGTAAACCTAACAAACGAACAAACAAACCCTAACCCAATACCTTCAGCACTGCACAGGTGTCAGTAATGCTCACCCTAGAAGGCAAACAAACAAAAAACCCCTAGAATTGAAGGTAAACCTGACAAACCAGCATTAACCTGAAAAACCCCTAGAATTGAAGGTAAACCTGACAAACCAGCATTTTAATAACCTTGCAATGACCTTGACCTTGCAATGTGGAATAAACATCACTGATTCAATTCAACATCACACCACCCTCCAAATCCTACTCCCATGCAGCAGCATATCTCATCTCCTTCCTGATTAGGAGAATTAGTTAACAAACAGGCACATTCTGATGTATGGCTGTCCTGATTGTTCGTGACGCTCCCTAGGGGCATCTGTGTTGGGAGTCAGTCTCTGTAAACAACTGGGCTTTGGTGCTGATGGTGTGTGTGTAGATATACTTTTAATAATATTCAACCATACTCTGAATTTGTAGGCGGGAATTTAGTTTGCTGCATTGCTTTACAGTGGATTTATGTGACCGTGTGTGTGTGTGCATGGGGTGATGTCTTTCTCATGTTTAGGTATTCCTGGAGGGCACTACTATGTTGTACTGTTGGATTATACTATTTGTTTTTATCATGGCCATAGTGTGATGTCTGTGGACCCAGGCTAACTGTGACCATGTTGTGTTGTTGTGTTACAGAGAAACCTGAGGTTGTGTCTGTGAAGCCCGGTGTGGCGGTGGTCGGCAGCCGTGCGTGTCTGCAGTGCGTGATCGCAGGGTTGCCCGAGTCCAACGTGACGTGGCAGCGGAACAGCCACCAGCTGGAGGAGAATCGCTACACTAGTTACGATGAGAACGGAACTCTGTACATTGACAACGTGCAGCAGGCAGACAGTGGAGAGTACCGCTGTATTGCTGAGAACATCCTAGGGAGCGACTTCGCCTCCGTCCCACTCACTGTACAAGGTAAGACTATAGACATTCATCCCACTCACCATATAAGGTAAGACTTTAGACCTCTGTCCTACTCACCATATAGGTAAAACTTCAGACCTCTGTCTCACTCACCATATAAGGAAAGACTTCAGACCTCTGTCCCACTCACCGTATAAGGTAAGACTTTAGACCTCTGTCCCACTCACCATATAAGGTAAGACTTCAGACCCCTGTCCCACTCACCATATAAGGAAAGACTTTAGACCTCTGCCCCACTCATCAAGACATGCATTGCACTCACCATATATGGAAGGACTGTTGGAGCATAACTAAAATCACTTCCCTCACTCAAACCACATACCAAAATGTCTGCACTACACAGAAGTCACATAAAAGACATCATGACCTTTCAATAATCACCTCCAGGTGAATGAAGGTCATCTTTAGGCTGCTTGATGATTACAGCCATGTCTTTAGTCATCCATCAGAAGCCTTTAAGGTGGAAGTTGGCATTTGGAGAAAGTGATCTGTGCCACTTTAACAGCAATGAGTCTCCACTTTTACTAATATCTGATCAGCAAACACCTGGTTGAGACATGACTGAATTACAGTGTGTGTGTTTGTGAGAGGGGGGGGGGAGGTTATCCTGTCGGAAGGCCATGGTTCTTTCCTGGATTTGAAAGTCTAGGAACCCAGAAGTTGTACTAGTCGGCCTGGAGGCTGTAATATGCACTGTCTCTGTTATTTGATTTCAGAGGAGAAAGTTTGGGTTGACATTTCCACAGCATTTCTAGGCAATTATTCCACAAATCCCATTAAGTGGCTGCCTGGACTCTGTCATTTTGAGTTAGGAGTCAGCGCAAACTGGGCCAGATGCTCGTTAGGACTCGGTAATTCCCACAGAACGTCCATGATGATCAGAGGAGGGCGTGGTGAATATGTCAAAGAGAGCTTCATCAGTCAAACTCAGTACCAACTCTGGACCTGTTGGGCTATTGGGGCAATGTCAAACCAAATTTAGCAGCTCAAGTACAGACACTCGGGAAATCACAGCCCTACATGTTGACCTGAAACCTCACATGAGAATATTGCTAACACAATACAATAAGAATCGATTATAAAGGAAACACCTCTCAACACAGTTTCATGATACACCATTGCTATCCCATACATATGGTGCAACCAAACATTTTTTGTTCTTCAATACAACTCAAGTACACATGGTGCAACCAATCTTTTTGTTCTTCAGCACCTAGACCCAAGTACACATGGTGCAAAAAAATTGTTGTGTTGTGTTTTCTGTAGTTTGTATGTATATTCAGTTATTTGACATTGTGTATTTTGCAGTTCCACCCAGGTACACGCAGGAGCCCGTCAATGTCACAGTTGACGAGGACGGCACAGCACTTATTCCGTGTGTGGTGACAGGCAGCCCCAACCCACAGGTGCTCTGGAAAAAGGACGGGGACAACCTTCCTACAACCAACCGCTTTGCTGTGCAGGCACAAGGTACATAAGGTCACCATAACTGCACTTAACCATAAATCTGATAGCCCCTAATTATAAACGCTTTGCTCTGTTGGCAAAATTATATAAAGCTAACTTACTTGAATGTACCTCTGCAGGTCCAAGTACAGGACCATGTTTGTACCTCTGCAAGTCAGCAGGTTCCAGGCTTACTGTGTACCATGCTTGTACTTCTGCAGGTCCCAGGCTAATGGCTTGTACTGTTTCAGGTCTGCAGGTGTTGAATGTGAAGCGGTCAGACATGGGCACATATTCTTGCATCGCCCTCAATGACGTCATGATCGTCTCCAAGTTTGCCCAGCTGTTGGTCAGAGGTCAGTGCATTAGTTTGTTACATCCACAATCAAAAAATTTATAATCTAATAAGTATATATGTATTTGAACCACTTGAAACCATTGAACACATTTACTAATCAGACTAGTTGGAGAACCCTGGAAGAAATTGCAAGATAGGACGCTGGACAAGTACAACCACAGTTTTGACATGCATCAGAAAGTGTAGACAATTATGAAAAAATGGCAAGAATGAAAAATTTGAGCAGGAATGAGTTGATATGTAGCAAACAATAAAAGTGATTGGATGTACACCTCTACATATACAGCCTTGACTCAGGGTGAGAGGTTACTCATAGTTAGTCACTTCCTCAGGAAGACACAGATTTCTCCAGTGAGTCATTCTGCCTGTGTAATCAGATGTCCTTCTTTTGGCGGGTGCAGGGCAGTCATTAAACTTCTGCCATACCTGGTTCAGGGTTTGTTTTATTACACACAAGTTCAGTTTGGGTGAAGTTCAGATAACACCGGTAGAAGAAACAAATCTCAGACGTTCCATCCAAATTATCACTTATTCTTGGGCCACTTATTCTTGGGCCACTGGTCATGACAGAAGAGACAGATGGTATGTACAGAATTGATAGGTTCATGGTACAGTGGTAATTCCCCTAGTTCTTTTCAAAAAGTAAAAGAACAATGGTATAATGAACCTTTTCCAAATGGGAGTACATGTTGGGTAAGCAACAACAGCTAATGCTCAGCACCAAGGACATGGTACAGATTCAGAGTCCTACTTGAAAGATAACTCAAACATCAGTTCTGAACATGGATTGGCCTGTGCTGCAGTGGCCCATGTCTCTGTCTCTTGGGACAGTGCACGATTGGCCTGCAGTGGCCTGTGCCTGTCCCAGGGGACAGCCCTGGATTGGCCTGCAGTGGCCCGTGTGTCTGTCCCTTGTGACGGCCCATGAATGGCCTGCAGTGGCCTGTGTGTCTGTTCCTAGGGATGGCCCAGGATTGGCTTGCAGTGGCCCGTGTGTTTATCCCTAGGGATTGCCCAGGATTGGCCTGCAGTGGCCTGTGATAAACTACCCAATTATCTGTATTAAAACCAGGGCTACATTGTATTAATCTCATTACAGGCTGCAACAGCCCAGTGCCACTCCCTCCAACGGGCAAACAGCACAGTTCCAGATGCTTGACATGGTCTGTGCTGTTTCAAACAGTCCTCATCTGTGGGTATTACAGGCAAACTAAAATGGCTTTCCAACTAGTGTATTGACATTTTCAGCACTGAGGGATTTTGTCTCATTGGCCCCATCTGGCTGCTCAACCTGACTGGAAATTAACCAGGGGTGAGCCATGAATTAACGGGGGAGGGGTCATTATTTTCCTGTGGTCGGCTCACTGCTGATGACACAGTTGGGGGCTGTTCAGTCAGCCGCAAAATGGAAGTCATAACTAGAGGTACAACTGACACAATTGCAGGGCTGGTGATTAGTGGATCAACTGGCTACACTGGTGACAAAACTGGCACAAATGTTGTACTGGTCAGTAGTGGCAAAACTGGCACAAGTTTGGGCAAAATAGAACATAACATTGCGATTTTGTTCTTATACGTGTGCTTGTTTTCTTTCTTTAGGCTTGAATGAGTTCCTGTTTCTGAAAGTTTTGCATCTCAAGAGGTCCAATATGTGAGATAAATAAGGCGTGAAATTGTCAGGCCTATAAATGTTAACAATACTCTCTAGTGTCACACTGCAGTAGCGTTACCATAGTGACATTGCCTGTTCCCCATAGGACGTTTTTTCGCATCACCGGTTTGGTCCTGAGGACTTCTGTCTGCAGTGGGATCCAATGAAAAGCCTCTGTTCAGAAGAAAACTTATAAATGTTATCATACTGGTGTGTTTCCCAGCTGCCCCTTCCCGAGCCCATGGCAATAAAGCCTCCCCAGGAATTAATAGGGATTGCAAATTCATCATGTCCATCAGGTGACCCAGTAAACCTTGGACCTGCTGATGTTACCGTATATTTGACACCAGGCAGTAGTTTCACTGACAGCTGACTTTTGGTACACCTTGATAATTTACAAGGCTGTGAGTAGGGGAAAGTTCAAGACGATTCATACAAACTAGACAGCAAAGGACTTACATGTTCTCTCTGTGGATGCCAGTTCCTTGAACCTGAGATCCTGGGTCGTGGCAGTGCAGACTTGACCTTGAAGTGACCTCTGCCCCCTATGGGAGAGGGGGTGACAGATATTGATCAAAGTTTCCATATATGCTGGTAGATTGGCACCTTGCCGACCAGAGTCTGCAGTGATCTTGACACACTATGCGGGTAAAAAATTAGAACTGTGCTCTGAGATTATTCAAGCTGACAAAAGAGAAAAATCAGAAAATGTTAGTTGCTCCTTAGGTTCCACAACTCCTGCATATGCATATTGCTCAACATTTTGTCATCATCTGATCGATGTCCCAAAAAGCTAACCAGTGTGAACGTTAACCAGGATGGCACTCAGGCTTCCCAAAAGTTGGTCTATCTAGTGTTATCCCTTCTCAAGGACTTTAACCTAGTGGTTATATCAAATGTTACCATTAAGGGTCATAACCTTCCTGTCTGCTGCAGGTCCTCCACACATCACCCTGGGTCCCCTGAGCTACAACCTGTCCACGGGGGAGGCCATCAAACTCCAATGTGAGACCATCGGGGTGCTGACCCCAACCATCACCTGGCTGAAGGATGGAATAGAGGTAGGGAAAACAGGGCAGCTGGTGATCAAATTGTAGTATGAGACCAAACAGTGGTTATATGACATCGACCAAACTGGACTGGACGTTACTTGCAAAAGAAATCTTTATTGACACAGTAAAATTACATCAATTTTCCTATGGTCTTCTACACCTATATCAACAAACAAGTGGATACAAATAACATACACCAAACCACACTGTGGTTACATGACCAAACTGCCCTCTTCTCCCCAGGTGCCGGTGGATTCACGGCATGTCCGGTTACCGGGCGGCGGCCTGCAGCTGATCCGGGTCGGTCTGTCAGAGGCCGGACTCTACACCTGTCTGGCACAGAACCGCTTTGGGAAGGACCAGGCCAGTGCTGTCATCAATGTGTCTGGTAGGTACCACATCATACTGGATTACCACAAGCCCTAAAACATGGTTGATTATGAAAATGTAACTTTCCCTAACAGTATCACTGCACCAAAGGTCTGTGGTATTTAAACAGCACTAGCTAGGAGAGAAGTTACCTTTAGCCTACAACTGAATGTTATATTTCACACTCTGCCTGTTTTCCCCTTAGGTCCACCCCTCCCAGAGGACGCCAGTCACAGTGGCGTGATTGCCGGCGTGATCATTGCAGTGCTTGCCGTGTTCCTGTTTGTGGGTGCCGTGCTCATCTTCAGGTATCTGCGCAACAGGAAGAGCCCCTACACCATCAAGATGCCGGAGAAACTGCGGAACTTCCGTTTCCCCAGCCGGAATACCCACAGCATCGCACTGGACCAGACAGTGGCATTCCTGGGGGAGTCCGTGGAACTCGACACCAAACATCCTGAGAGCTACCCCGACCAGCAGCCCATATATGTTCCCGACCCTGGACCACAGAATAAATATGTCAAGCTATAATGTCCAGCCCAGGCACTCACGCTACTCGAGTTGTAAATATACAGAATATCCTCAACAAAGGTTGTAATATTATTCCATCTGGAACATTTCACTGACCTGATCAATAGAAGTAGGTAAAGCATTCAGGCTCAAACTTTGCATGTTGTTTATCACCTCGTGTTGCAGACTGAGAGTCAGAGGTGTGCACTGCTGAAGCACAAAGATCTGGAGAATTGTTACCAAATAAATCTGGAGACAGACCGATTATAGCTCGTATTTTGTACGTTTTAAAACAAGAAATGAATTAGTACTGAGAGTAAACTATAATGCCCTAGTGGTTGGAGCTCTTATTTATTTAAAACTTATAGCTGTAAGTTATTTTGTTGAAATGTAAGAATACGCATATCATTTACAGTGTGGCGCAAAGTATGTATTCCACAAGACCAGCTAACCCCTCATTTCTAAGAAATGTCTATTTTCCAGTAATATTAGTAACAAGTCTTTTGTGTTTTTCCCATGAGCTATCAACTACTCTATACAAACTCTGGTCTATCTTTATTTGAATGTAAACAAACAGGAAAGGCTATTCTGAAGAATGCTAAGTTTTCCAGTCGGGTGTTGTTCTTTTCATCGTTGTTGTTGTTGTTTTTGTTCTGGTGTTACTGACCCAGGTCACCTCATAAGCTGTTACATACAGAGTTATTTTTTTCTCTTCTGGCTACTTAAGACATCATGGTGATCGCTTTATCATGACATTTCTTTCTTGTCTTAAGTAATGAAGACATCTCGTATTCTTCTTGTCTACCAGCCAATTAGGTATCTTATTATTGTTAACTGATGTCACAATCATCTACCAGACTGTAGTTTCACAATGTATTTATTTTCATTAAGTTGCATATTAACTTGTGGACCTATGAATATGAAAATAGAACATGTATGCAAGTCTATGAAGATAAGAAAATGTTTCAGACATCGGAAATGTTTATATCTATAGTAGGTAATAATGCAGAAACTGTTGTCATTGAAGTAAGTTTGTATATATTGTTAATGTTGGCAATTACACAAAATATAAGCAATAAGAATGGGCATTACCAATGCAAGATGTTAGGCTTATATCAAGCAAACTTCAAAGGTCTCCAATGACTTATGCGTGAAGAAATGACTAGACTGTAACGATGAGAACTTGGTACTTACCATGGTTAAGACAAATGAAAGGCAGAAACTCTAGAGACGCGGAATCTAAAGCCTTGAACCCTGTCTAACAGGAGGCAAACAAAAAGAGATGCTGCAGTTTTTGTTATTTCGAGTTGTATAAAACATGTCATGCACACAAGCCCTTACGTTGTTTGATGTTAGAGAAGTTACGTTGCCGTTTATATAGATTCAATCTGAATGTACCCTAGTTTTTTTTTTTCTGAGGCGGTCTACACACTTTTAAAATATGTTCACAAAGATAAGATCTTGAAGAATATTTTTAACTATCCTAGATAGTGTAGAGAAGTAAATATGAACCAATAAATGATTTTATGGAGGCAATATTTTGGCTTTTGCCTGACATTATCTTTGGTATATTTCTGAGAATTCTGACCCAAAATTTCCAGCACTTTTCCAGGGAGTGGGCCTGTCCTTGGTGCTGATACATGCTCTATTGCATGTTCCCAGGGAGTGGGCCTGTCCTTGGTGCTGATGCCTACACTACTACGCATGTTCCCAGGGAGTGGGCCTGTCCTTGGTGCTGATACATGCTCTATTGCATGTTCCCAGGGAGTGGGCCTGTCCTTGGTGCTGATACATGCTCTATTGCATGTTCCCAGGAAGGGGGCCTGTCCTTGGTGCTGATACATACACTATTGCATGTTCCCAGGGAGTGGGCCTGTCCTTGGTGCTGATACATGCTCTATTGCATGTTCCCAGGAAGGGGGCCTGTCCTTGGTGCTGATACATGCTCTATTGCATGTTCCCAGACAGTGGGCCTGTCCTTGGTGCTGATACATACACTACTGCATGTTCCCAGGAAGGGGGCCTGTCCTTGGTGCTGATACAAGCATGTTCCCAGGGAGTGGGCCCGTTCTTGGTGCTGATACGTTCCTACACGTTCCCACATGCGAATGTAACGTGCAGTTATAGCAGCTTCCTCTGCACGTTGATAGACAACTCGCCTGTATGCATAACATGCAGTTATAGATGATACAAACGCACATGTAACGTGCTGTTATAGATGATGCGCAAGTACGTGTTGTTATAGATGATATAAATGTGCAAGAAACGTGTTATAGATTATACATATATTAAGTCCATTCCATCATAGGACTATTTCAGAACTGGCGCTTTACATAATGTGATTCCACTTTCTCCATAGCCGGCAGCTGGCCGAGTCACACCTCTAAACCTGACCTTACCGTCTGCATGTTTGGCGCCATAATTCCCGCTGCCCGAGTATGACGGTTTAATGGACTCCTAAGCAGGCTTTACGGGGAGCGGACGGGTCCGTACGATTTACGGCAGCGTTTAACAGTATCCAAGCACGGGGAAAGGGTGGGGTGGGGGTTGCAGGTGCGGGATATGGGCAGGGGACAGGGTAAGTGTAGGCATGGGGAGACGCTGGGGTGGGATAGTAGAGGAGACAGCCAGCTAGTTTTGAACCACCCTGGTCGGAGGTGACCTGCTGTTTTACCTTTTCCCTTGTAGGTAAGACTCCCAGGAGGCTGTTCGGGCGGTGCTTGGCTCGTAGTCGTACTGACCCTCCTTAGAAGCGGTGTGTGTGAACCTCGCGGAGAGTGTTATGGAGCATAGATTACGTTTTGGTAAAGGTCAGACGCACTGCTGGTGGGGCGACATGGCAAACAAGAGAAGAGATGGACAGAAGGAGTGAGCCAAGGTCATGATCAGTAGGGGGAGGAACAGAGGGAAGAGATATGTGCCCTGGAAGAGCATGAGTTTTGGGGTTTTAAACTTCTATGAGTGATGTTTACAGATAAGAGAAACGGGAGGTACAAACTCGCATATAAGTGATGATTGTAGACAGAATAGGTTTGGCAGCTACAAAGTTGCACGTGAGTGAAGTTTGCAGATAGGAGAGGTTTGGTGGCTACAAACGTTCACCTGACTGATGTTTGTAGATAGGAGAGGTTGGGTTGCTACAAACCTGCATAAAAGTGGTGTTTCTAGATAGAATAGGCTTGGTAGCTACAAACGTGCACCTAAGTGATGTTTGGTAGATAGGAGAAGCTGGGTGGCTATAAACGTGCACCTGAGTGATGTTTGTAGATAGGAGAGGTTGGGTGGCTACAAACGGGGGGATTAGGGCTGATCCCTGCCCGATACACCCCACTGCGCTACACGCGCCGCCACGGAGATCCCGCTCCAAACGGCCTAATCCCGCGAGATGGACGCTCTAAACCCTTTGCCGATATCCTGTCATATCTGTCATTCATCTGGCGGGTAATTTTGCCGGGTTTTCTGTGCTCCGCGCTGACGTATCGGCAGGCCGGGGGTGGATCGATGGCAAGGGGAATTGAAAGATAACAAACAGGCTCCGCGGAACTGCCGCGATCGGACGGGTTGTGTTAGATTCACCTGTCATTGGGCTGGCAGGAGACAAACTTTGTTCGGAGGTGCGCGTGTTAGTTCTAAACAAACACTACAACGCACCGCCATAAAACACACGTCACGTGTCACGGCTACAACATACCGCCATACTGCACACCTGTCACTGTTTCAACACACCGCCCCCGTGTACTACACACCACACCTCTCCCTTTTACAACGTACAGACCTACATGTAGTGCGCACCTGTTGTTACAACATACCTCCCCAGTACACACCTGTCGCTGTTATAACGTACTAACATAGTGTATAGCTGTCGCTGTTTCAACGTACCGCCTCAGTATACACCTGTCGCTGTTACAATGTACCAACATAGTGCACACCTGTCGCTGTTACAACGTACCGCATCAGTGCACACAGGTGTCGTTGTTACAACGTAACGTCACAGTGTGAACCTGTCACTGTTAAAGTACATTCAATATCGTCAGGTAGGACTAAAAGACCGGCTCAATGACAGCGTGAGCGTCCGTTTCGCTGTTGTCACCGTGGAGTGGTGCAGTTAGGAGCACGTGTTAGGAGCACATGGCACCACCTACACTGGGCATCGTTTCCTGTCTGAAATCCTGCCTTTAAACTTGATTCACCGTCGTAGAGTCTCAGAGCGTATGTGGTAAATTTAACTACACAGGAACCTCTGAGGGACCATATTTGTTTCTCCGCCCTAATGTTTATCTCTAGTAATGCTACACGCCCCTCCCCGTCTTCCATATCGTGTTTCCGCACCAGGTTTCGTCTCAACTGCGTGTTTCTTCTGCCTCATAGTTTGTGTCCACCGCGCCGCTTCAGCAGCCCGCCCTAGCACCGGTCAGGGGGTGAAAACATGATTGAAAAGGACTAACGCGTCATTATGGCGGGTGCATCTGTATCGCATCTATTTCTCACCTGTCAAAGGGAATGAAGACGGACCGATGAGAGGAATTTTTTTATAGTTAAGTAGAAGCTACTGAGCTCCACAAGTTCCCCGCAATTTCTGCCATTTGAAGTGGAATCCTCAGCGTAAATCGACGGCATTCTGCTGGTAAGTGCGTTTGTATGATGTGTGGGGAAGACCTTTGTTATCGGATCCATTGGCGGACAATGTAGCGGACAAATCCGGCATAAATTTCCATTCTTCTCCACCCGCGCGCTCCCCGTAATGAATGATATCCGGGCCGCGGAAACATTGATTGGATGGGGAAATTTGCATCCGCGCGGAGCCGCGCCAGCCGCTTTAATTGAAGAGCAGGCTGCCGCTCTGGTACTGCTAACGCGCTGGCAGCCTGTTGAGGATCGCGGTGAAGAACGTTCTCGGAAAACTCGCAGTCGCGTTAGGATTGTTTAGTAACCGCCGCTACCTACCTCCTCACCTGTGAGCGCTGGACCAGATACTTCACCGTCACGGGGGAGGCAGGGCAGGGCTGTTTGTTGTATAAACCCTGCTGAAAGGCAGGTTTCGGGAAGGTCACCCCTGTGCGCACCAGTTGACCGTCCCACCCCAGGATTTCTCGCGCAGCCCCAGATATTGTAGGACGCGCCGCGGGCAGGACGGACCTCAGGTGGCTTCGGGAGCACTGCGGAAAACAAGCGGTGGGAATTTGTAGGGCATCCCGACTGATCGAAAACACTCTCTGTAACAGGGACGGGCCGCAGGACCAGTGGAAAACAACTGGGTATCCGGGCTGTATCGCGATCCGGCAACATTTCTGACTGGCGTTATCCTCACGGTTGAAAGCTAAACGTCAAAACATAAAAATCACGACCGAATCTCCGGCTGAGACAACTCTTGAAGTCTCCAAGCGAACGCAACAAACTTGGCCGTCCGAAAACCGTCCGGGCCTGAGGAATTCTGACCTACGGACACGGAACTCCACATTTATAACTGCGTGTGTGCACAAGTGTATCCTTCCTACTCGTTAGCCTAGCAGAATCTGCAACTTCTGGTCGGGCCAGCCCGGATCCAGGCTAGCTGACGATGACGAAACGTTGCCCAGGATGGCTGCTTACCGGTCCTGGCTCTTGTCCGTCCTGATTGCAGCTCTTGTGAAAGGTGAGTTTGTTCCCCATCTCGGTTAACATTTGTAAAACCCTAATTAACACTAGCCTCCGATAGAAGCTCTGCTTGAAGATAGGTCCACTCATCTCATAGTTCATCTTCCTATCAATCCAGGGAAACAGAGCCACTTTGTGACTTCTGAGTGGCGTTAAATTTGGATCAGCGGAAACATGCTGAACAACAAATAGGCTGGTTGTCAGTCAAGCGGTTTTACACTTTAATTTTCAAATATGATGTATAGAATAAACGTGGGAATAGTCCCTTAAAGTTGTTAATCTGAACAGGTAGATCGTCTGCCTCCCAACTCACGCATCTTGACTTTTTCCGGTTCTTTATCTTTTGACCAACGCAGTAAATTTGGGGTTCGGCCGTTTTCTGAATTTTCGGAATTCCAATTCATTTATTTTGGGTTTCTTCTCTCCCTACCGGCACACGTATCAGTGTCATTGTTATCAACTGTCATTTTACTCGACATTTGGACACGTCATAAGTCGGGAAACAGTGGAATGGCTGCTCCTCTCTTAGCGTGGTTTGATAGTTCTATTGTCCATCAGCTCGCGAGTCATGAATGACTCACTAGTTGTGAATCGAGGAGGGTTTTTATGCTCCCTCGCTAAATGAGCCACTAGTAGTGATTAGGCAGAATGGGCCGCTTGTTTTGATTAAGCTGAATGAACTGCTAGTTGTGACTAGGCTGAATGAATCGCTAGTTGTGACTAGGCTGAATGAACTGCTAGTTGTGACTAGGCTGAATGAATCGCTAGTTGTGACTAGGCTGAATGAACCGCTAGTTGTGACTAGGTTTAATGAATCGCTAGTTGTGACTAGGCTGAATGAACTGCTAGTTGTGACTAGGCTGAATGAATCGCTAGTTGTAACTAGGCTGAATGAACAGCTAGTTGTGACCAATATGAACCAGCCACTGTGGGATATACAATGGATTCTGTCGTATGATTAGTGCCTATCCGCCCAACCGATTACATGGAAGCTTGCATTGTATTCACATGTATTCAATACAAAAAGCAATTTGTGGCTATTGTACACTGAGAATTGACAAAATTGTTCGTTCTCTGCTCAGATACAAATAAATGTCTGTTTACCGTTTACTTCTCTATGTTGTAAGGCCGGACTTGTCATATGTTGCATTTGGCCCTCTGGGCCGTGATTATTCAATACTGCTCTATTCTTTGTCCACTCAAAACTTCTGGCCCGATGTTGGTCACAGTTGCCACACTACTTCCACACGTCTTTGGAGGACGTATGCAGGCCCAGGCGTACGTTTTTAGACCGAAGCAGTGTCTAAAACACACTGCTTCGGTTTGAACCCTTACAGACCGCTATTTATTTATTTATGAAGATTTCCAGAATAGGATCTGCGAGGAGTCGGGAACAGAATCAATGTATCCTTTACTAGGCCGACTGCTCCATAGTGCAGTTAAAAACAGACTATACTTCAATAGCAAGCTGGTAGGAGTTGTTGATATAAACGACCGCCACGGGCTGATTTATGCATGAGACATATATAGGACATGTTGTACAGAGATGTAAAGATTTTAAATTTTTCATGTAATATATCACTCCCCCGTCGGAAGCTCCGTGGATGTATGTATGTATTATGCAGTGTGCTGCCCTCCTACAAGGTGACATTATAGCTACTCGGTCTCGTGTTCGTCGGTACCGGAGGTAAAACCGGTTAACTACAGAGGACTGAAACCTACAGCGTTCTGTACGTATCTATTATTTATAGTTCTACAGTCACACACTACATTCTCCACCCCTCCCCTGTACATGAAAGGGAAATATTACTTAGCGGTTTTCCAATTTTCCATATCTTCTGCACGGGACTCATCCCGAGGGCGTCAGGATGGCATTCCAGTCTGGTCCCGAGGTCGTTATGCCTGCATTTTCAGACTACCGAATCCTTGTCCGGAGGTCGTCACGCCTGTATTTCCAGGCTACTGAATCCTTGAGGCCGTTTCCCCAGACGTATCTTTAATTAGGTCATTTTTGCGATGTTATGACGAAAAATAATTGAGGCCTCAGTTGAGTACGGAGGACGTGCATGTAGGATGACTAATAATTACGAGTAGCATATTAGGTGTAACCAGCGTGTTTGTTCCAGCTAACCAGCGTGTTTTTCGTTTCGTTTTACACCAAGTCTTTAAAATTCGTGTTCCCATCTGATTTTCAAATAACTTAAGCACCATGCTCGGACCGGTCGTCAATCCGCCCAGCTCAGCAATGAAACGCGTGGCGATGAGACTAACGTCAAGCCGGACACGTCAGGACTCCAACACAGAGCTGTGTAGTAATGCGGGACCGAATGTGTCACTAGAGCCGTTACTCGTACCAAAACTTGACATATAGTCTGAAGCTAAGAAGATACTAGTAATATGTTCAGATCTGGTTATATAGCAAATTTATTTAGTTAATATTTGAAAAAGAGTGCAAAACACGAATTAAGAGGTTCTGCTTGATGCCATCTGTTTGCTTTACAAGAATACAACCTCACCTCCTGGGCATCTCAATGCACTTCAGTAACAGAAAAGTAGGAGTCCGTCGTTTTGCTCATTCCTTTGAATTTGTCTTGCAAAGGAGCAATTCATTCGCAATCACATCTAGCCGTTGCAAAACATGTCTCATGGATAAAGAGGTCTGCAAAGTTTCCATTGTAAGGTCGTACATGAAACATTTATGACATGTTCCCAATAAAACGTTAACTTTTCATTCATTATACAGAAAAACAATCGCTCAGGTTATCGCAAGAGAAGACACCATCAAAGGGAAGCAAAAGAGCCATTGGAATTAAAGTTCAACTAGACATGTTGCCAGTCGTAGATTGAAGATCCCACCTAAGATAGATAAATTCACACTTACGGATAGCCACTTAAGAGGCCAGACACGTTTCATGTATGTTTCTGCGCGTCTCCCCCGGCTGACACCGTTCAGTCATAATTCCCCCGGGCCCGCCGCCTGTCTACCCAGGTTTACTGCAGGTTTGTGCCGTGCCAGTAGCGATAAGCAGCGGGAATTAGGCTGAATATTGAAATAAGGAACTCTTCTGAACACAAACTCATGTCATCAAATACATTCCCAAAACGTTTTCGTTAATTCTTATCAGTTGTGCCTTTCACTTCCAGCATGCGCCTATGTTTTGACATTGCAATGCTGCTGTAGAGGGAGTCACTGACAGACCGCTGCGGACCGGGGGGTGGGGGTGGAATTGAAGGTGTGGAACTGGAGGGGGTGTCACTGAAGGGGTGTCACTGAAGGGGTTGAACTAAATTTTACGGACAGGGGGGCTGCGTTACCATCATTTGTTCGTCTGTGTCGTGTGCAGCTGATGTATTTATACGCACAGAAATCTGTAGATTTGTAGATCTGCAGACACCATGATCAAATCCTTGTGCGCTCACCTGAATATCTACATGTACCGCGTTATTTTGAATACAATGACGCATATCTCCACTGTGCGTGCCTGTGCCCTTCACGCTTGTACCGGGCTGACTGTGATAATCAGCGGACTGGTTGGGATGATAATCTGTTTGTACGGCATGCTCGTCTGAAATATGGCCACGGACTGACACATGGGTTTAAAGGAAGCTTTACCACTGGCATATATCGTTTTATAATTCAGTATAGGCTTACACCTATTTGTTCCAGCGCCCGAGTTAACTTAAACTGTATGAACGGGTAAATGGATGCAATACGTCACAGATATTTACCCTACAACGGCGGCTAACCTCCAGTCCATTAGGCCGTGTCTGGAGGCTGAGGCAAAGGCTTTGATAGATGCTCCTGGAACAAGTAGTAACACATAGTAACAGGTCAGGGAGTGCAGGGCAGCACTTGCGCAACACCTCGCAGGACATGCACCAAATTTCTGAGGGTAGGCTAATCGTCAGAAGGGGTACGGTGGGTTCTTGAAGCTTGACTGCCGATCAAAACTTCCTCCCAACATCTGCTTGGAGGTTGACACAACGCCCCCTGAACCCCCCTTAGAGCGGCGCATCCATCACACTTGTGCATCTCATCGCTTTCGATTATGAACCTCCGGGGAAATTCTATTCATCGCGGCGAGGCGGATCATGGCCTTTTCAATGCGGCCTCCACTGACCCGATGAGCGATTCAATTTGGGAGCGCGTTATTTTCTGTGCTTTCCAGGTCGGGACTAGTTGTACTTGGCCAAGAATATTTTTTTCCGTACATGGCTCTGGATATTGCGTATGCGGCCATAGATAGATAGTGCGATTTTTAGATATGTGAGCATGTGGCCCTTAGAGCGTATATAGCGCTGGATAGAGTATACATGGCGTTGGGTTGAGCGTCTATGGCTTTTGATAGACCATATATAGCACTTGATAGCTCTCAAGGATGTTCATATTGCCCTAGATATTACCTACATGGCTTTGGACAGATCCATGGCCAATAATATTGCGTACACAGCCCTGGATAGTGCATACATGGTGAAGGATATTGCGTATATGGCCCAGGATATTGCGTATATGGCCCTGGATAGAGTGTATATTGATCATCGCAATTTCGAGGATGGTGAATTGCCGTATATGCGTATATGAGGACTGCACAGAGGCCGGTCCTGCTAGGTCTACTTTAATAGGTGAGTTAAGACCTGGTCGTGTCATTTGGAGATATTGGACTGATACTAATATCGCAAGTTTGGAACGTCCACAAAGCTTCAAATATGGCAGAAACCTCCATCAATTGTCCCTGATTGTAAATACGTACTACATTAGAGGACAATTTGCTAACATTTACAGAACCAAAACCAAAATGAACTTGAAGGCCAGGAATAGTGAAATTTTCACATATTCCGAGGACGAAAAGATGTGCTAAGGTCGACTGTTTCGGGAATGGACAGTTGTTGGACAGGTAACGTGTTGAGGTATGCAACAGACCTACTATCCCGGGAATGGAGAGATGCTAGATGACAGGTAACGTGCTAAGGCTGACAGTAGAGCTGCTATTCCGGGAATGGAGAGTCGCTCGACACCTGACGTGCTGAGGCTGACGGCGGATCTGCCGTTCCGGGAATGGAGAATTCCTGGACACACGTGTTGATGCCGTCCATGGGAATGGATTTGTGTATTGTAACGGCCCGGTGGAGGGCACGGTGGGTTAATTGGCACGGCTGGGCGGCTGGAGTCCCCTGGAGGCCACTCCACTTACTTAATAGAATTATCGGTTTCTGCGGCTGGACGGATGGCAGTTCAATTGCTGTTGGCTGTTGCCTCCTCTCTACTTCCACCCGCCGGGACCGGTGGATACGAATCGCTTTCAATCATGGAAATTGGCTCTGAACGACCTAAAACTGGAAGCTGCCGGAGGGGGTAGAGATTCAAGGTTAATGAACTCAAACAACAACAGTGATGTAACATACTTCATCACCGCCTACGTCCGACCAGTTTGCGTGCATACCGAAGAACTGAGATAACCAGGACTTCAAGTACAACGTAACCAACTAGAGAATATTGATTTCATTAACTCAGAACGTGCCTATACTTGTAGACTTACTAACTATACTAAGTCTTGTAGAAACATACAGAGACTACGGGATCGCGCGAATACTGACTACAATCGACAGGCCCAATGTGCCTTTTCCCCCGTAAAAATTAAAGAACAACCACAACATCCACAATTGGCTGTCCCCTTTACGACAAGATATCACAGACAACTGTAGAATAAGGACAGTGTGTCCCATATATAACACGATTTAGATGATCTATGTATTCAGTGCAGTCCCAAATGTCACACGGACTGCCTGCCGCCATTCTTGGCCCTGTTTCAGTAGACCCCCACCCCAGCCCTTACAGGTACACCTCTAACATCCCATGTGTATTCTCCCCTAGCCGGACGTGCCGCTGAGTCCGAGGAGAGGCTAGTCGCCATGCTGTTCAACACGTCCCGCTACAACCCGCTCATCCGGCCCGCTCGCACCGTCAACGAGGTCGTCACCGTCAACTTCCGCCTCAGCATCTCACAGCTCATCAGCGTGGTAGGTCAAACGTCATTTCCTGTCGACTTAATCATTCCTGGGAAACTGTTACAAAATGCCCTGACACCACAATAAGTACGCAATCGAAATAGGCAACTTAATTATTATAACTGCAAGTGTCTCCAAAGGAAGACCAGGACCGTCCACAGTACGTTGCTGCGGTATGTATTTTAGACTAATTTCTACTAAAAGGAAGGTGAAATGCCTTCATCCAACAGTGAGTCAACTTATTAAATTACTGCGAATTGTTCATGTACATCTGTGGTTAACTGTCTACTAGTGTCTAGTAGCAATGATATAATCATTTAATATTAATGCATTGTTGCCAAGGTGCAGTTATGAATTTCATTCACAACTCTTTTGACCTTAATTGACCCCAATAGCGAGGCGTACCCGTTCGGCAAACATATGTAGAATATAACTCGTTACCATCCACACATCACCGCCTAGAGTGAAGTTTAATTCTCAGGCAGTGTGTTGCTGTGTAACGCAGGGTGGTGACAGCGCCGTGGGTGGGCATAGCTAGTTGATCCGACAGAAAGTAGGCTTTATTGTTCCGGTGGCCTCGCATAAATGGAGGTCGACGACGTCTTATAATTTCGCAAGTAACTCAAAATCTGAATTAGGGAGTTCATCGGCAGATGCCCTTGACTCAGATGACTGCACCTTTACCTGCACTGACATCACCCCCCCCCCCCAAGCAGGATGAGTCATCTCCAAGATGGTCCTGCGGTTTCCGTTCGGACGGTTTGATTGCCTCGATGATCATTGAATCGCAGAAAGCAATCAGATCCTTGTACGTAATTTGCCACGGTTTCCTCAGTGCCAGTTCTCAGGACGCCCTAACAAATGGAAAATTTTCTCCACCATTCACTACAACAGCGGTGTAACTATAGACGCACGGCTTCATCACTGGAGTTAACGAGGAAGAACTATCAGGGAAACGCTGTCTTCAGTCAACGTGAGAGATAAATCATGGAGAGATAGTGGTCGTAACGTCTCTTCTTAATGGCCCACGAGCCACGGTCTGTCTTGCCTGACATTGTATTCCAGAATCAAACCAATTATGGAAAACTGCGAGCTTTCACTGCAGATAATTCAATTTGTTGCTTGACTGTGACCTTGATCCCAGTTAAGGCTATTGATCGTCCGGCCTAAAACTGTCGATATGGCAGAATTCTGTTGATATTCCCGGGCTGGGCAGGGCCCTATTCATATTCCCGAAGGGGACAGTGACGTATTCATATTCCTGGACGAGACAGTGCCCTATTTACATTCCTTGAATGTTCTTCTACACAATCGGCTCAAATGCCGTTTAATGATTTCTAAGTAATAAAAACGATTTGTATTGGGCTACTGTTGACTTACAGCACTTTACATGAGACAAAAAATATCTCCACAGTTATTGCCTGATAACCAATATATGGATCGGAAATGTATTGAACCAATGTAAAGTAAACATGCTACATCATACATTAACATTATGTCATTCATGAGACTGTAGAGCTCTATGATAAACAATAAGCAAGCGTCATGACTAAGGATGCCACAGAGCTGTATGAAAAAGGATAACAAACGCCATGACTGAAAATGTTGCAACACTCATCGAGAAACGGCAGCAAATTCTCTTGTGCATAAGTGATGTCGACATGCCTGTCTGCGCAGGAGGTTATCTGATGGGACAAGCATCGATTAAGAGTTTTCAAAGGTCGAAAATAGACTAAACCTCAATGTCACCTTCATCCAGTATCGGCAAAACTGAAATAGCCACTGTAACTTTAACAGGATCTGCGGATATGTGTTATCGCTGACACGCACAGCCTGTCGTTACCAGCGTACTGGCTCCAACTCGTCACGTGAGCGAGCAACTTGGTCGTTATGTGCATGCTCCACTGGTGATATTACATTCATGATTCTGATTATTCCCGCTTTATCACTTAAAAGTCAAATGCAAAATATGTCTGTGTTTTGTGATAGTGATTAATTACATAACACCTCTGAAACTACGCCACCGTCCGCCCACACAATTGAATAGACCGTAGAACCAGTGCAGACTTGTTTGATAACCGGGGTTTTTGTAGGTCACTGACCTCGATTGCAACTTAATGTGTGCACACAGTGCATGTTTCCGAGCTGATACCTGTAGCCGGCCGTTCCGGGGGTGTGTTGGGTGTTGGGAAGGGTGGGATGGATGGTGCATATGTGTGTTCTACAAGAACTGTTTGTTTTAATTGGGGGGGTGTGGGGGGTGTGGAGCGATGTACGTAGCTCAATTTAGTCGGAGTTGAGAGGTGAGTTGATCCTATAGGGCTGCGGAGTTGAATTGTCCATTCCTCGGCAGGAAGAAGGGAGCAATGCCAGCCCGGAGGTCAGGCTGGAGTATTGATCTGTGCATGTCCTTGCTGGAGACCTGTAGCAGGTGTCGCCAGACCGTACATCATCCCCAGAACCGGTCTATAATAGAGATGCAAATCATTCTCATGTCTGAAGCTGGAGCTTGACCTGGGCCCAGCTCACTCCTCGGGGATTTCTCTCAGAGTGGTGAAAACCTCTTCTCAGTCCGCACTTCTAATGGATACGGTACTCGTACATGTACATCAATCAATCTTCAAGTACAAATCAATCAAGTATATAATAAATGTGGCAAAGAACTTTGTATTGTAGCGTTAAGAGACAGACAAATGATAATTTTAAATAGACAGAAATTAAGCAGAGTGGACTCGAATGAAGGACTGATTGCAGCTTTAGTATGTTTCATCACTAAAACTCATAATCTGACACGCTATGGTGATAGACAGACACAGTACATCAAAGCGTTATGGTGAAATACACCCAAATGAACTCCGATTTTACCTGGCCCCAGGCATGGCGGTCGGTAATAAAAGGTGCAAGTCCTATTTGTGGCTACACAGCTGCATGTTTTAACACCTCACGGGTAATGGAATCATCCATCTTGGTTATGAACACATGATATAAAACATTTCTTTATTGTTTACATGTGAAGTGGAGACCTTAGGCACTTTGTGATAGAAGGCGCCATGAAGACGTTAACATGAAAAGAAACGGCAGTTTGGTGGACTGTAGCACATATTGTGGGGGTGGAACCGTGTACGTTTATGTGTGCGTTAAATGGTATATAAAATCGTAATGGTTTAGTTTCACTTTACGGGCAGACTACTTTCATCAGGAACCCTTTAAAAAGCCTTTTGAGGATATGACTTGCTGGATAAGTGATAAAAGTTTTACGGCTATTTAGTACCAGTTGCAAGATTGATTAATAATCAACGCAAATTCACCCGGTTGTATGACCTATTCACCCATTTGACGTATGCATAGTCATGTCCTGTTGGGGATATTCCCTATGTTGTAAAAGAATGACCTGACCAAAAATGAAGTATTATATTGTGTGATGTTAGAATGTCGTTGTAGGGAGAATATACAACTGAGAGGCCACGTGAATCACACATAACATGTTCACTATGTTTTTCCGTGTGATTTTGTACACAGAATGAAAAGGACCAAGTGATGAAGACAAATGTATGGCTAAATCAGGTGAGACCACATATGTCAATGAACGGAACACGCACACACATATAGACACACAGACACATACGCACACACAGACAAAAACACATACCTCCATGTACATTTGTGTTTGTGTGTGTGTATTATGTGTGTGTGTGTACCTGATATAATATGATAATTATGATATGTATGTATTCGTATTTGACTTGCAAGTCACACACTGCATTTTCTGCTTTCGACATTAGACCTCCTGACATTAAGGTATTGGATTCAAAATCAAGAAAGCCGACCTTAAGATGACATTTAAGTTTTTTTTTTGCAAACCCGCTAATATCACGGAGTTGGATTCACAGACTGAACATGACAAACGTGACGTGAGAAGGTTGATCAGATATTGATATAAAGTCTCGAAATGTTCCCATCCGTGTGCCGTGCTTGCTGTTACTGTACCTCCATTGTAACCCTTCTCTGTATCTCGGCATCAACACCGCTCACCGTGCCATCTACATCTATGTAACTAACATAGCATCGGCAGTATTTACTATATGCCATCTATATCTTCATAACTAACATATAGCAGCGGTACTGTATACCATGTCATCTACATGTACGTAACAAAAATAGCATCAAGACTATTGTATATAACTGTGTAACTGACATAGCGACAGCAATATTCACCATGGCTTCTACATCTATGTAACCTACATAGCATTAGCAAGATTTACCACGGTATCTACACCTACGTCTACGTAACTAAGTAGTTTCTGCCATGCCATCTGCACCCATGTGCATGTACGTAACTCGACATAAGCAGTTTCCCATGCCATCTGCACCTATGTGCATATGTTCATGTTCGTAGCTCGGCATAAGCAGTTTCCCCATGCCATCTGCACCTATGTGCATATGTTTATGTTCGTAGCTCGGCATAAGCAGTTTCCCCATGCCAGTTTGGTTGCAAACGTTAATTAACTCGTGCCTACTGATGTGGAGCCCATTACATCAGCACTTCCGGCGCGCGCAGCTGTGGAAACCATCCATCTCTCCCCCCGCGCCCGCAGGAGTTCCAGTTATTTATATCGGGGTTAATTTCTTTACCTAACCAGGTGTGGAATTACTACCATAATGGCTTCCATAAAAGAATAACCTCACAAATTCCACCAAAGCAAGACCAGCTGAAAGAAAAACAACAATGAGTTACCAGCGTCAAGATACAAGTTACAGCACTGAAGGTAAAAGTTACACAACTGAAAACTGGCTTTTGAAACAATCCCGTCCATACAGACATTCTAACGTCACTGAGCAATACTCATGCTTCCTAATCTTCATACCCATATTTTGGTTCCTGCTAGACAGTATCAAATTGGCGAGGCAGTATCTATTTGCCATGAATGTCAAGAATAAGCCGGAGCCTAAACCTCTGTTGGGAGAGTATTCTCAGATGATGTACATTCCAAGCTGTTTGATTTATCCAAATACAATTTTAGGTTCCACATGAGAGTTCGACTGTACAGACTTAGTGTTATCAACGCAGCAACATTAGTCAGATGGAACAAGTGAAGAATAACTATTAGTTGGGAATCAAATCGACGATGTTCAAACAGCAAAGACGCTATTAGATGCTATGCTAAGAAGAGCCAAAGCTACGAAAGTCATTATTTCCTGTAACAATGGCAAGCAATAAACTACATCCCAGAAACAAAACGCTTCTAGTTGTTTTATGTCCTGCTATGATTTCCTTCTCTTCTGGGATGGGATCCTTTGACTCATGCTATCCATAGTTTTTCAAATGTCTTGTAAACGACTTCTTTTCCATTGTAAAAATGGCTGCGAGAATCTAAGTTGTGCCTAACTTGATTTCGCAGTCACTTAGTCCATGTCCTTTTATTTGTATTCATCACTGTGTGTCTGAATGAAGAAAAAAACAATAAATTTGCTGCCTCAATAGTAAGCAGACTGACTAAAATGTTTTAGGTGTTAGGTTGCTGGGTTGGCAAACTGATGAAAATGTTTAAATTGTCCGGCTGCAGGATTGGTTGGCAAACTGGTGAAAATGTTTTAAGTGTTCGACTGCAGGGTTCGTTGGCAAACTGATGAAAAATGTTTATTAATAAACTGTTCGGCTGCAGGGTTGGTTGACAAACTGATGAAATATCATGTGGTCAAAGTGTTCAACTGCAGGGTTAGTTGGCAAACTGATGAAAAATGTTTATTAAGAAGGTGTTCGGCTGCAGGGTTTTCAGACTGATGAAAAATGTTTAAAGCGTTGTACTGCAGGGTTGGCAGACTGATGAGAAATATCTAAATTGTTCGGCTGAGTTGGTTGGCACATTGATGAAAAATGCTCAATGTGTTCGGCTGCAGGGTTGGCAGACTAGCGCTGATGGAAAACGTTTAAAGTGTTCGGCTGCAGGGTTGGCAATTGATAAGTAACGTTTACAGTGTTTGGTTGCAGGGTTGGTTGGCAGCTGCAGACTAATAAAATGCTTACAGTATTCAGCTACAACGGGTTGGTTAAGTTAGCACACCGATAAAACCGTTTACAGACTAGTGTTCGGCAGCAGGGTTGGTGGGCTGATGCTCTGCTGCAGGGTAACGTTGGCCGGCGGCCAGCTCAGCTTGTTGACGCGCGCGCGATGTGGGGCAAACAGACTCCGGGAGGTTTGGCTGCCGGGACTGTAATTGAGTTAATTTAGAATCAGACATGATCTTCGCCAAGTTTAATCACGAACTGCAGGCGGCCGAGTGGATTTATTACTCATATCTGAGGAAAAATCTTGACAAGCAAAACAAGTTAAGACAACACAGGCGCCTGTACATTTCTCTTAATCTATCATTCGATCTGGCAATACAGGGAGCTGTATGGTGGATTAAACGATAGGATATCGATTAGGTATATGTAAAATGTAAGGGACTTTTTAAATAGATAGCATAAGAAAGGCATCAAAATCATACTATAGTTATGCCCTGGCCACAGCGTAAAGATGCGCGTCACATGTACGTGTTTTCCCGTGTTAGTCATGATTCAAACAACCAAAAAGATTCCCTGCCCATCACATTACACCAGGCCTGTTCACATGCTAAAGCCCAGTACAAAATGTACCCTTATCAGGTCCGTCCTGCCGGTGTAACCGGCTTGTGAGAATATCTCATGTAATTTGAGTGGCGGACTTGTCGGAAGCCTTGCGCCCCTTATTGTGACATTTGTCTGTATAATGGGGAGCAGCGGCGGCAGTTACAGCTACCATTATGTTTGTCTTTACTTCACAAGTAAAGTACTGTTGATACTTGCCACATCTATTGACCTGTGCTGTAAGTGTAATTGTAAGATCAACTTGATTCGGGTGGTATTTTTGCCTGCCATGTTGACTGGATAAATATCAATGAAAGTAAGATTGAAATCTGCAACCCAACTTAGTAAACTGAGTAAGAAGGTAATGGAACCTTACACAGGCAATAACGAAATGGGTCCTATGGTACGAAAAACTGCAGACATTTCGCCTAAAACAAAATTGGTCTTTTGCATCTGTTGCACGATCGGACTGGCATGCCGTGTTCAGCAAGTATAGCACGTGTGTACCAGAAGGGTGTGTGTTGAATGGTGTTCCAGTCGTCCATGTTCTGCAGCTGGATCTGTAGGCCACTAAGAGGGTTTAGCATCCTTGGAAGGCATTTATACCGCATTAAGTTAACATGGACTGATATTAATAATCGCTTCCTAGGACCACCGCAGTTCAGATCCTGACGATTCCCTATACAATACAACACAACACAACACAATGAAATACATCAATACAACGCATTGTAATACAATCTTCGTTCTAATTTTACATAATTCATTAGGTAAAATAATGACCAGTTGTGAGCCATTGATTTGTGTACTATTCTAATCGATGAATCTTCAGTGACTTTTGCTCGCTGCAGCATGTTAGAATACAGCAGGAGACGACACAATAGCACTGTTTGCTTCCCTACAGGACTGGATTGACTACCGCCTCGTCTGGAACCCCGAAGACTACGACAACATCGAGGTCATCCGGGTTCCTTCCGAGATCACGTGGAAACCTGACGTGGTGCTCTTTAACAAGTACGTATTGCCACTCACATCCGGGTTCTCTTACATCCGGGCTCCCTCACATCCGAGTTCTCTTACATCCGAGTTCCCTCACATCCGGGTTTTCTTACATCTGGGTTCCCGAGATCAAGTGGTAAAAACCTGCCCTGGTTTAACAAGTTAGCAGCGCCACTCAATGCTGGTTTCAGGTGATTAGAGAGTTAGCATTTGGGAGAAAACAGAAAACAGATTATTTTACAGAAGCATCGCAGTTTTGTAACTTTGTGACGCAAATCATGCAAGATTCACCACAGTTGTTTTATTTCCTGCCGACAGTGCGGACGGGCAGTACGACGTCCAGCTGAAAACCAAGGCTCTGATCGCCAACACAGGCCAGGTGTACTGGCTGCCCCCTGCCATCTACCAGAGCGCATGCTCCATCGAGGTGCGCTACTTCCCGTTCGACAGGCAGAACTGCACCATGAAGTTCGGCTCCTGGACCTACGACTCCTCCGAAGTCAACATCGAGCTCATCGACAACGAGGCGGTCATGGACGACTTCAAACAGAACGGCGAGTGGGACATCCTGCGGTCCCCGAATAGGAAGATGGTCAGCGGCTCCGAGATGTTCGTCATGTTCGACTTCATCATCCAGAGAAAGCCTCTTTTCTACACGATCAACCTGATCATCCCGTGTATCCTCATCACGTCCCTGTCGGTGCTGGTGTTCTACCTGCCGTCCGACTGTGGGGAGAAGATCACACTCAGCATCTCCGTACTGCTGGCCCTGACTGTGTTCCTGCTGCTGATCGCAGACATCATCCCGCCGACTTCTCTGGACATCCCGCTCATCGGTAAATATCTCATGTTCACCATGATCTTCGTGACTTTCACCATCGTCACCACAGTGTACATACTGAACGTCCACCACCGGTCGGCCAGCACGCACACCATGCCGCCCTGGGTTAGAACACTTTTCCTGGAAAAACTGCCCAAACTCTTGTTCATGAAGCGGCTGGACCAGATGGACGACGAGGACGGGGATCCTGATAAGGGCTGTAAACACCTGAAGGTGTTCGGGCGCGACCCGGTGGACGTGGTGCACATGAAGAAAAGGAACGCCATGTTGTACGAGACACAGTGCCGGAAGTACGCGCTCAAGGTCACGGACGTTTCCGGGAGTCAGACTCTGTCGGAGAACATTTCCCTCCAGCTGTCCCCGGAAATGAGAAGAGCGGTCAGCAACGTCAAGTTCATTGCGGAATACTTCAAGATGCAGGACGCCAATGACGCGGTAAGTCATAAATGAATGAATGAATTTTATTGCTCGACAATCATACATGATACAGTGTATTGCAGTAGAACTACAATGATACAAAATTAAATATCATCTGCGACACAGCGTGGAATCAGCATCAGAAGAAGTCCCTAGAAATCAGTATTAATTCCTAGCAATCAGGACGCTGTATGTATGTGCACTTCACATTTAAAATGTCTATCTCCAACTGCGACAACCTCACTAGGTATAGTCTGTTCCACAGTTCTCACATGTGTTATTGTGTGTGGAGCTCATCAGATTTTTAAAGTTCTGTATGTTTTATATTTGGACCTATACCGTGATTGTAGACGTGCCACATATAACACGTACATCGCGGCTAACTCGGGTCAAAATGATGACGGATGTTACAACATATTGAATAGCGTCTAATTTTCTCTAAACTCTTAAACTGACTTTGCTCCCAAAGTTTCTTCCTCAGTAAACTATGTCGCCAAGTGTAATACATATCAGCTTCAGTTTGTGTTTCTTAATATAAAATGATGCAACCAAGTGCTTCGGCTGACATGACAAAGATGCGTGAACGCCCCTGTGAAAAGATTAGACCAACCAGCGCGCGTTTGGCTGGGATGAAGTCTTGCGAGAAAAGTCATCCCTTCAGTCGAGATGGATTTACTGTCGCCTGTCGGGAAGATCCGCCTGAAAACCGGCGTAATTCCGGCTTCTCATTCCGTCAGCAGCCGCTCAGCGACCTTCCAAATGCCAACAGCCTCGGTTCAGGGAACAGCTCCCAGCTGCGATCGCGGCGGGGTCGGGCCTGCGCGCGCACGCCGAGGTGGTGCTTAATTTGGATGTGAGGTGGAACTTCCCGGGAGACCACCGTGCCAGGAATATCAATCAGACGGCAATAGTCCTAACGGGGATTTAGAAAGGGGACATTTCAATCTTCTATCGACAATTTTAACATATTCGATTAGACCGATCCAGGCTATGGGATTTCCAGCGACTGTGCCTGGATTGTAACTGCATGAATGATGTATTAAAACATTCCTAACAATTATAATGTGCTACTTAGCTATACCTAATTTTCCTTCTCTTTGGGTGTCATATGTCGATTATGTACGTACATCATACCATATATCATATAATAAAATTATGTACATGTATGCTAGAGTGAAAGTTCAGTTTTTCCTGTGAAACCTTAATGATCTCAGTCGGAAGGTATTTACGGGTTTGACGGCGGAACCTAATTCTGTCAGCCGCCGCCATGCTAACCATGTCGCCATTGGCGTGTGTCTGGGGAAATGGTGGAGCTTTTTGGCAATTAACTTTTCAAAATGAATGATGAGAAGCCGCGTGAAAACAATAATGTATTGAACCAACCTCCACTGACACCGCTCCAGGAGAGGAAAAAGGTTATAGGTTTTGCTACTTATACGAAAATCTATTATTATATTCAATTATCCCCCAAAATAAATATCCTTTGTCTGCTTCTTTATCGAATCAAACACAATTTGCGATTATAACATAATACAATAAGGTCGTCCTGTATATATTAGCACACTGTTGTCCCTGCGACTAGCAGTTTCCTGTAGCAGCAGGCTTTAAACGTGCTGCCGGAGAACAGCTTACGTCAGGCGCGCAACCCGGGCGTGAAATGCCGCCATCCTGCTCATCGTGACAGCAGACTAAAATCATGGCCATGAGACTGTGTTGAACGGATTTGTGGCTGCAGGGGAGAATCGAATGTTGTCTGTGCTGCCATTCCCCGAGCACAGGCAGATATCCAGGATCAACCTAACAGCAAATAGAAGCTGGCAGCAGTAAATGTAAAACGTGCAATGACAACAGACAAACAAATTAAATTGTGTCAGTTCTATTTCGTTATTGCGTATTCTGGGTTCTACAGGCCTTCCATCGAATTCCCTTGTCTCTGGCACCATTTTGGTGTGTTAATGTTGCGTCGGGAAAAGACAGGACTTCAGTAGCGTTGGTAAGGTCCACCGAACCGGCAGTTGGTCCATCCTACCACGTCGGCAAAACGTACTGTACCTGCACAAAATCCGTAATGTAGTGTATGTAGTGTAGCACTTCGGCAGAACCTTTCATGTAAGGTCGTATTTGTGCATATAAGGTTAACATCCCGTCTATAGTTTCCAAATGTCATGTCGGAAAAGATATCGTCTGCAACAGGCAAAATTCTGATGCAACGTTGACCAAAAATACAAAGAAAACCACGAAAGTCCAGGGTTCTGCGCAGGCGCATTACTGTATACGTTCTGCCGACGTGCTCTGTCCATCGTTCATGTACGTGTAACAGAGCTGACGCCTAGCGAGCAACTAGTAAACTGCATTACTTCTACCATTACAGGTGAACGAGGACTGGAAGTACGTTGCCATGGTGATCGACCGCATCTGCCTGTGGCTCTTCCTGTCCGTCTGCGTGATTGGAACTCTGGGATTGTTTCTGCAGCCGCTCTTCATATCGGATGACGACATCGTCTGAAGTCATCGGCGTCCCGTACTTCAGAGCGCATGCGCAGAATGGACATACCTCCCAAGCACAAGACGGTGGCCGAAAATCCGGTTATGCCAACCGGAAGCCTCGGAACTGTTTAAAATCCGGCGTTTTCAACCGGAAGCCTCCGAACTATGTAGATCCGGCATATCCAACAGGTAACCGGAAGCCTCCGTATTGTGTAAAATCCGGCGTTTCCAACCGGAAGCCTCCGAACTGCATCAAACTGTCAGTTGAAGAGGTGTGCTGTCCCACTGACGTCTTACTTCGGGAGCAAGTCCTTAACTTTTGCTAGACGTGTCGTGTGGATGTGGTGATTGATTAATTAGTTGATCGGTAAGTCGATAGTCACGCCGTTGGTTGGAAAGCTTGTCGTGTGCACTAATAGTGTTACACTGTCTATCATCTAGCAATACTATAACAACCATAGGAGACCTCTATTTTCATCGCACCATTTTGGTGACTGTTTTGTACAGATGTGTCTGGGCCGCTTGTCCACCCAGTTGCCGCTCTGGGAATGGCTGTTTACTGCACTGTTGTGTTTGTCCTGCTTTGAGCTAGACGCTTCTGTACAGCTGTACGACTGATAGGGTTGTAGCTCTGGGCACAGAGAGGTGTATATGTACCATGTACAAACATGATGTAGCTAAGAACAGAAATACGAACAGTAGATGTGCATAATGTGTATTTCCGTGTGTCTATCATATCGTGTTCGCCTACCCCACCCCTTCCTAATTGGGATGCCCAAACTGTATGCCCCAAAGCATGCAAATCATGTCTTTTCCTGAGACACCCAAACGCTCTGCAGCTCCAAAATTAGCTGCCCAGGGGCCCATTTCTTTTTCTAAGCCTGGACCACTTCTTCCTCGCCCCAGAAGCTGTCACTCCAAAATCAAGACCACAGGACGGTATGATAGAATCTTTTTCTTGATTAAGATTCAAAGTTGTTTCTATATTCTGCATAATTTGCATTTTATCGTGTACGTCTCTGTCTATACTATTTACACACTTTTAAAAAATCTGTCGTTTGATCCTTTCTTAAATAAGAAAAAGAAACACACCACTGCAGGTCCAGTACAAGCCACTAAACAATTATTAAAAAAAGCATGCCCAGGACAGAAGATCTGAGACAAAATGTACTGCTGTAATAACAAGAGAGCCCGGCCAAAATCATAATTGGGTTTTGTAATTTCATCTTTTCAAGACCAAATATCATTATAGTCCATCCATATCTTGCATAATCCTGATCACAAAAATGCACCAAGGGCTATTCCGTAATCCTTACATGCTTGACGCAGTGGTCGCCCGGGTTTGATTTGTCTCATGATCAGTCTATAGTGCATTATACAAAATTAGTAACGTTAGTTTCCGATAGAACGGACTCTAAAGCATACGGTATTTAAAAAAACAACCGTCCTCTTCGATTAAATGTTGTTTTATACTGTAACCGTAGATGGGTATTTCCACATAATTGACAGTTCTACAGAGCATGAGTCTGCCTTGTATGGAAATGGGATGTCTATAGCATACACCATCATTGTCCTACAACATTGAATAAACGAATCATGACTACTGCCTGATGTAACCCTGTATTTATGACACCCTTGCGATGCCCATTGGTCCATTGTGATATCCGGCACCAATTGGAAGTAAGAAACAAATTATATTTAGACATGGCCAATTGGACATATGTAAAATGATTATGCACTGGGTTCCATGCACGAGTTTTGGATAGACGGAAAGGTGCAACGGGGTGTTGGACAGAATTGTACAGACATAGCGATTCGAGTGTACTCACTCTTCTGTCTTATGAGTGTTGTTGGAAAACATCGTTTAACAAAAATAAAGCCTGCTATGTGTTGTAACAGCCCCTCGGTTGACTTAAATAACACACAAGTATATATTTTCACACTCACAGTGCACTTATGATATAGAACATGGTAAATGAATTGAACGGAGAGAATCTAGCTGTATCTATCATGCATGGTGGTAACACGATGCACCTGTAACGCCTCAAGGAAGTACCCGGATGTAGACCCGACCCGGATGTTGAACCGATCCAGATGTAGAACCCACCCGGATGTAGAACCGGCAATGACAAGGTCAAGGAGTGTAACAATTAATGGTTGTATGATAATTGTTTCAGTGCGTATCAAATTCGTAAAACAGCTGTACATCCAATAGGAAAAAGAATGTTTAAAACGATTGTATACCCAATAGAAAGGAGAAATCTATCTGAAGAAAGGAATCGGAATTCACAAAACGATTGTGGTAAGTTTGAACCCGTGCGAACGGAGTATGCAAAATGGTTTCACAAAGGAATGGCCAGGGTAGTTGCAGATATAGCGGGGACGTCTGTTGCCATGTGCCGAGTCAAAGGCGTATTGGCGTTGAAGAATGGTTATAACTTTTGAAATAAAATGAAATTTTGAAATCACTCTGTCCTGTCCTTGTGTGACACTTTTATCCATTTCTTCACGTATTCATTATTTGTATTATTTTACCAAAGATACCTCTCACTGTCGGGCCAAAACATTTTAGGTAATATGTACTCTTGTATTTGTATTTGAACTCAATAAGATTAGGAATCAGTCTAAAGTGTAGCGAGAGAGAGGGGGGG
>NW_017802425.1:457097-463997 GCF_001625305.1 Branchiostoma belcheri | reverse complement strand
TAAAGTCAAAGAGAGGTCAACAATAACTAAACATATGTTATGAGTGAGTAGGTATGATTGAATGTTCCCGGCGGCTCTGTGCGGCAGCCTGAGCCCTTCTTATCACCGGCCGGTCCGACGGGACGACCAACAAGTCGGAAACGCGACTCCGCCAGCTGTTACCTCTGGGCGGGGAGCGGCGCGCATTGCAGGAACACCATCGCCAAATATCGGCACAGCGTCAGCACGCAGGCATGTGAAACGTTACACCGGCCCGAGACCGACCGTTCGGCGGGAGGAGAGCTGACCCCGACCCGCGCCCAGACCGAGAGAAGCCCGGTCCAAACATGGCCACCCTCCACTGGTACGGGCTTGTTCTGCTGGTAGCGACTCTGCAAGGTAAGGCAATTTTCCCCGCTCGTCATGGAAAATAAATTAGAAAAGGCCAAGTGTTCTCCATGAAATCCTAAATAACAGCGTGCGTCATTGGATTATTTTTAGTTGGTCAACTCGTCTCATAACAAGCTCCTGACGGACTGCACTAATGTCAACAGTACCCCCCCCCTCCATTTAACCGTGTATTCCTCCGTTACGATTTTGCTGGCTGTTCCTGAACATTTCGTCCTTCGTGTTTTTCCTATTTAGTCAAACTTAGATTTATAGAATGATGTACACGTAAAAATGTGCACGCATTAACAGTTAAACATAGTTGCGTGACTATTAAGCAGGTTCATAACTTTTCTCTCCCAGGGTTGGAGAGGATTCTATGCCCATAAACAGTAATCTCTGATCGAGCAGATGTAGGGTCCGACTTTTTTCAGGCCATCTTGTATGGCGTATATTTCATCCCTGCAGCATCCCCTTAACACGGAAGACGAGAAAGACGTACAACAGAAACCGTGCGCCACATCTGCTTGGATATCACATAAATAGCCCGACAGGCCCGCGTACGTTGACCGACTCTTCAGATCAGGTTACAGAAGCGCGTTGAACTTAGGATCAGGTTACACGGTTAATGTAATGACAAGGCCGGGGTTGGGGTTGGGGGTTTTGGGACGCACTGAAAGAGATTTCAGGGCAGTCAAAATCAATTTTCTGCTCACATATAGTAAGTTGAATAAACTCCATCAAATAGCATACGGATATCTGTGAGGAAAAATGCAATGTTGATGACGGAAAACGGTTTCTTCGTTTTGTAGGTTGGTTCTATTTATTGCCGTACAGGACAGGGACTTATCACAGTTTTAGGTTTTGGGTGCCGTTTCATACGCTTCAAGTATGAAATGATGACATAAATGTGTTAAGAAATGGCAGTAATTGTCAATATCAGACAGATTTCCTCATCCAGTATATTTTTGTATTGCCGCCCTCGTCCTCAAATTGCATTGGATGCAAGTTAGTACAATGCAAATGATTTACCTAGCAGTGTAGAATCTGTGGGAATGAAATCTATCTTGTAACGTAAATGAGAGGCCAACATGCCACATTCCCCAAATGTGTGTGAAATTGGGACAATATTTGCTGTTCAAATAACGAACAGAAAAGGTTTGATTGGTTAGGTCAGCACGCAAACGAGGTAAGTATACTATGCTATGTTTAAAGTGTCAATCGTTATGAAGTTCTATCTTTCGCTTATGTTACTATTAAGTGAACACATCGTTATCATTCAGCCTTCATGGAGGGCTAAATGTCATAAAGTTCAATTGCCTCCACTTGATCATAGATCACTGATACATTCTGAAAATTACTAACTTCTGTTAAAATCGCTGTTACTTCATTTTCCTGACAGTTTCCCGCTGTTCGGACTCGGAGCACCGCCTCATCAATCACCTGTTCGACTCAGGCTACAACAAAGTCATCCGGCCTGTGCAGACCCGGGGCGAGGTCGTGAATGTCAACCTACAGATCGTCTTCTCGCAGCTCATAGCTGTGGTAAGTACCACTGTCGTCTTCTCGCAGCTCATAGCTGTATTAAGTACCACTGTCGTCTTCTCGCAGCTCATAGCTGTGGTAAGTACCACTGTCGTCTTCTCGCAGCTCATAGCTGTAGTAAGTACCACTGTCGTCTTCTCGCAGCTCATAGCTGTAGTAAGTACCACTGTCGTCTTCTCGCAGCTCATAGCTGTAGTAAGTACCACTGTCGTCTTCTCGCAGCTCATAGCTGTAGTAAGTACCACTGTCGTCTTCTCGCAGCTCATAGCTGTAGTAAGTACCACTGTCGTCTTATCTTCTCGAAGCTCATATCTGTAGTGAATACCACTGTCGTCTTTTCGTAGCTCACAGAAGTAGGTAAGTACCATCGTTTGTGTCCTTCATGATCCTTCACAATGCTTCGTGGCAAATGATGGGACTGGTACGACTACAGAATCTGCTGATTATATATGAATAACGTGTGTTTGAGCTGATCGACGTGTGTTTGAAATGATTGACGTTTCTGATGGACATGCAGGAAGAGCGGGAACAGATGATGAAGACGAACCTGTGGCTCGGACAGGACTGGTACGATTACAGACTCAGTTGGAACCCCGAGGACTTTGACAACATCGACATGGTACGGGTGTCGTCTGAGGACATCTGGAGACCGGACGTCGTGCTGTTCAACAAGTAAGGGGTAACATTACAACTTTAGCTGAGTGTATTGTTTAGCACATTCAGAACGAAACCGCATCTCCACAGTAATAATCTGCACGGACATCGGAACGATTCACCGAGCACGACTTCACTGAGGGACACACATTCTGTCAAGTTATGGCCTAAAATCATGCCATATAATTTAAATTTCAGCGCTGATGGAAACTACGACATCCAGCTAATGACCAAGGCGTCGGTGCAGAGCGACGGCCACGTGCACTGGGCGCCTCCCGTAGTTTACGGCAGTGCCTGTTTATCGTGGTGAAGTACTTCCCGTTCGACAAGCAGAACTGCACCATGAAGTTCGGCTCCTGGACGTATGACGCCGATGAGCTGGACCTGACGCTGCTGGACGGGAGGCACAGATGCACAGGTGATTACAGTGATGATTATTAAGGGCAGATGCATGGGTATTAAGGCTTAAGGACTGCAGGTGCACAGGTAATGCCAAATGGCAAGGGTTTTGGTAAAAGCAGATACAGAAATAATACTTGCAATAATACTTGCGAAGGTTGTTGTAACAGCAGACGTACAGGTAAAGCTGAAGGACAAATATTCTTTTAACAGAAGTTGAGTTGTTAATGTTAATACCCGGAACTATAATCTGTTAATACACGGCTTTATAATAGCTTACGTATACCTACTTAATTGTAAAATGATGATTGCAAAATTCTAACTAATTCATCGTTTTTCTGCAATGTTCAAGAATTATTAGTTTATACTTTATCCCTCCGCTAGCTCCTTCATTCATTTATTACCAAATTATTAATTCACGCATCCAGGTACAAGCAGAACGGCGAGTGGGACATCCTCCGCTCACCAAACCGAAAGTACTACGCAGACAACCGAGTGTACGTCAACTTCGACTTCATCATCAAGCGGAAGCCTCTGTTCTACACCATCAACCTGATCATCCCGTGTATCCTCATCACGTCCCTGTCGGTGCTGGTGTTCTACCTGCCGGCTGATGAGGGCGAGAAGGTGACGCTCGGCATCACGGTCCTGCTGGCGCTGATCGTGTTCCTGCTGCTGATCGCCGACATCATCCCGCCCACGTCATTGGACGTGCCGCTCATCGGCAAGTACCTGCTCTTCACCATGATCTTCGTTAGCGTGGCGATCGTGGCGACGGTGTACGTGCTGAACGTGCACCACAGAACTTCCAGCACGCACGACATGCCCGACTGGGTCAAGGCCGTGTTCCTGGAGAAGCTGCCCAAACTGCTCCGCATGGAGCGTCCCGAGTCCGAGCCGCCCGAGCCGCCCGCCAAGGAGTACAACACCTGGGACCACCCACCGTACTTCATGAAGAACGTTAACGGCAGGTACGCATACACGCACGAACGCGCATGGACGCACACATGCACATTTGTATATACACACACGTGCTCCAGCCTACGTGTACAACACCTGACGCCGTACTTCATGTTAATGACACACGCGCACGCACACACAAACACATACATCTAGATTGGACTGGGCATCAGGCTATGTCAACGACTGGTCACAACAAATACATTGGTATGGTGATGATGAACTGTATGGACATAGATTAAAATGTATGAAACCAGTTGGGCTGATACATCCCGAAGCTTCTGGCCGAGTGCTGTTCCCGTGCGTAACTGGTCCTGTGTACGCAGGTCTGTAGATACCCGTGCGTAACCCGTCCTGTGTCCTCCTGTGTCTGCAGGTCTGTGGAGACGAAGGGGCGGAACTTCGGGCTGCGCGTGACTGATATGTCCGGAAACCCTTTCAAGGCGGACAGCCCCAGATCCGGCCGGTTCGGCCAGGCGCCGCCCAGTCCCTCCGTCCTGCCCAAGCGGCTGTCGCCCGAGGCTAGGAAAGCGCTTAAAAACCTCAAGCTCATCTCCGAGTACTTCCGCAACCAAGATGAGGATGATGGGGTGAGTTTGTCAAGTGGTCGAGTATTCCTTGATACACTTCCGCCATATAGCTCTTTTCTAACAATGAAAATGACAGCACTGCTGTCAATATGGAAAGGTGGTGCGCAAGCGGGTAACAATTCTACCTCGGGCTTATTATTACAAGACCTACAGCTCAGAGTCCCGTCCTACCATCGTGTGTGATGTTCTCAGGTTTACACGCTGTTGATACGGTCTCCTGTAACTAAGACGAGGTAGGCCGGTCGGTTCATGTTTAAAGGGAACTACGCTTTGGAAAGATGAGAACCTTCCATAGCTAGAAAAAAGGAGGGATACAATGTACAAACTTAAGGCGTTCTACCCAATTTTCATCAGCAAGTTTACTGCTGCCGTTACAACCATGTCTATAACCCCCTGTCCTTCCTACAGGTGGCGGGAGACTGGCAGTATGTTGCCATGGTGATAGACCGGATCTGCCTCTGGGTGTTCGCTACCGTCTGCTTCCTGGGAACCCTGGGATTGTTTCTCCAGCCATTCATGGGGTCAGACGAAGAGTAACATGAGACATAGACGCCATGGAAGTTGTGTTATCACGAGACATGGGCGCCATGAGTAACAACTTATATATGATCTGCACCGACAGATAGTAGGCCTTCTCCGATTTGACGTTCGCCCGCTGTTGTGTACGGCCAAGTTCCATACAATCCATCAATGTTGACAAATGTAAACAGATGAACAGGGCAGTTCCTACGTTGGTCAAGCAGCGTGGCAAAAACATGGCCGGAGCCTTTTCTGACGAGGGGATATGGCAGTAGCAAATGACCTGACTTTTCAATCATGGCGTTCGGAGTGGGCAGAAATGCAAGGGCTGGCATTACGTACATGTAACTCACTTGTGTACACGTAACATACTTGTGTGCATGTAACACACGTGTGTACACGTAACGTACTTGTGTTCACGTAACACTAGTGGGTATATGTAACACGGTGCGGTTTTTATTTTTAAACCTTAACGCGTGAACATAGACGGTTTTCTTTGGCCAGATCACGTCTGTGTCACCTCATAGTCTTACAAGTGTTTTATTTTTTGGCAGTGAACAAGGAAAAGTGCACACTATAGAATGGTCGTACAGTAGATAGACTTGGACATGTACAATTCTACTTACATCCTATACCTATAAATAATGGGAACAAATGTATGACTAACGGCAGTGTCAGTGCGGTTCATTGACTGTTGATTCCGTCACTTGATCGAAGCAACCAAGCCATGGATGTATCTGAAGTTACTGCCAGGATGAAATTCTTTGTATCATATTATATCCACAATATGGCACCGGTACCAGATACCAGATATAACGTTATTACCTTCGCCAAGAAGGTTATGTTTTCAGTAGCGTTTGTCCGTCTGTGAACAGCATAACTCAAGAAGCTTAGTATGCATTGTCATGAAACTTGGTAGGTGGGTAGGTCTTAATGAGACCTAGAAATGATTAGATTTTGGGCCCCCTGGCGGCTTTTGTTGGTACTGCAGCAGAACTTCCGGTTTTGATATCTCGCGATCTGGACATGCTAGGGTCACGAATTTTGGTTGGTAGATAGCTCTTGAGGTAGGGAAGAAGTGACATGAGTTTGGGGCCCCTAGCGGCTTGTTCTGGAACTGCAGGAGCATTTGTTGAAAAGTTTTTGAATGATGATAACTCAAGAACCGGTTGACGGATTGTTGTGATTTTTGGTATGTAGGTAGCTGAAGGGATGCTTGACATAATCAAATGACAATTATGCAAATCAGGAGATAATTTGCATAATTAATGAGGAAATTCTATAAATCTGCTTTGTTCAATAATAGGACTATGAAACACTTGTGACATGTAATTGAGAATGAAAAAAAACATACTGAGGATATAGATTATGTAAATGAAGACCTAGTTTGCATAATTAATAGGAAAATTTTAAAAATTTCATAGTTGTAACTGCTGGGAATTTCATACTTGCCACATTTGGAAGTTAAGTGAAGGCGAACAACAATAAACATAATTTATTCAAATCATGACCTCATTTGCATAATTTATGAGGAAGTGCTATAAAAGCCTTTTTGTTAAGATAAGACTGCCATTGGGTGGAGAATATGATCAACTGATGTAATCCATGCAAATGAGGCTCTTATTTGCAAAATCAATTATCAAAATTGTATTATTCTTCAACCGCAAGGGTTAACATCATTTGGCGAAGGTATGAGATCGTGGAACTCTTGTTGATTGATTTTTCGAGAGAAGTGTAATTTGGGTTTGGTGAGCAAAACTTTTATTTTCATTTCTCAATTGTTTTTCAATAAACATGCTGGTAAAAGTACACATGTCACATTGTTAGTCAAAGTATGTTGCAAGCATATTCTATACTTCAGTCAGTT
>NW_017802425.1:449583-457077 GCF_001625305.1 Branchiostoma belcheri | reverse complement strand
ATACAATGTACAAACTTAAGGCGTTCTACCCTAATTTTTATCAGCAAGTTTACTGCTGCCGTTACAACCATGTCTACTAACCCCCCTGTCCTTCCTACAGGTGGCGGGAGACTGGCAGTATGTTGCCATGGTGATAGACCGGATCTGCCTCTGGGTGTTCGCTACCGTCTGCTTCCTGGGAACCCTGGGATTGTTTCTCCAGCCATTCATGGGGTCAGACGAAGAGTAACATGAGACATAGACGCCATGGAAGTTGTGTTATCACGAGACATGGGCGCCATGAGTAACAACTTATATATGATCTGCACCGACAGATAGTAGGCCTTCTCCGATTTGACGTTCGCCCGCTGTTGTGTACGGCCAAGTTCCATACAATCCATCAATGTTGACAAATGTAAACAGATGAACAGGGCAGTTCCTACGTTGGTCAAGCAGCGTGGCAAAAACATGGCCGGAGCCTTTTCTGACGAGGGGATATGGCAGTAGCAAATGACCTGACTTTTCAATCATGGCGTTCGGAGTGGGCAGAAATGCAAGGGCTGACATTACGTACATGTAACTCACTTGTGTACACGTAACATACTTGTGTGCATGTAACACACGTGTGTACACGTAACGTACTTGTGTTCACGTAACACTAGTGGGTATATGTAACACGGTGCGGTTTTTATTTTTAAACCTTAACGCGTGAACATAGACGGTTTTCTTTGGCCAGATCACGTCTGTGTCACCTCATAGTCTTACAAGTGTTTTATTTTTTGGCAGTGAACAAGGAAAAGTGTACACTATAGAATGGTCGTACAGTAGATAGATTTGGACATGTACAATTCTACTTACATCCTATACCTATAAATAATGGGAACAAATGTATGACTAACGGCAGTGTCAGTGCGGTTCATTGACTGTTGATTCCGTCACTTGATCGAAGCAACCAAGCCATGGATGTATCTGAAGTTACTGTCAGGATGAAATTCTTTGTATCATATTATATCCACAATATGGCACCGGTACCAGATACCAGATATAACGTCATTGATTGATTTTTCGAGAGAAGTGTAATTTGGGTTTGGTGAGCAAAACTTTTATTTTCATTTCTCAATTGTTTTTCAATAAACATGCTGGTAAAAGTACACATGTCACATTGTTAGTCAAAGTATGTTGCAAGCATATTCTATACTTCAGTCAGTTTAGATACATTGAAGAAGCGACACAGTCGAATTATATTCCATGATTAGAACAGATCGTGTCGAGGTCGATAGGTGACGCTGCTCAAGATGGCGTACGGACGTACATGCGCACCAAGCAGGTTATAACCTTTCGTTATTCCTGCTGTGCACAACGGTTCTCCCTTTCGGCTGCTGAGGGATTAACATTTGCTTCGACAAATTGTAATGTAATTATACCAAAAGTTTCTCTTCGAGGTTGTGTGAGTGAACAGGAGGCAGACAAATGACACCTTTTGTAGCATCATGGATGTTTGTCTCTCCATTTGTTGCTGGATCGGTAGCAGAAATCAATAATAGACACACGTCTGCTGTGGCCTAGTTACCTGTGCCATCTGTACCTTACCAGTCGTTCTGTGTAACCGATGCTACATGTATATCTGTTTTAGCGCTTATCTGCATTCTCAGCGGGGTTTTGTACATCAGCAGTATATGGTGCATCTGTATTCCACACGTACTTCCTAAAGCCGAGGCAAATGTCGCTGCTGCCGCTGAGTCTCCGTCAGTGCGATGGCGCCGAGAGATAAACAAGGTTACAGGAAAGATCAAGCACGAGGGACGTGCAAGGCTACACAATAGAGCAGCATCAGAATCCTCAGGGGTCTTAGGTGGTACAATCAATACAAACATTCACCAAAGCATAAAATATAAATGGGACGAGATCATGACATATTATCTGGACAACCATCTAAAAGAACACAAACAGTTTTACATTTCCGAACGAGGCCGAACATCTGGTGTTGTTTCCCCGGGCGACTGTTCATAAGCGCATATTTCCCGCTTCATTGAGCGCAGATCGGCCTCCCTGTAATCATGCACCGAACAGCAGTGTCAGCCTGCCGTAAACTGTCCTGAAAACCTCTACTTAAACCTACATAGCAAATCTTAGCAAGACATTAAAACCAGTACAGAAAATATTACCCGTTAAAACGGACATTAAAAAGGGACACAGCAAATCTTACTCAGGCAGTAAACCTATTCCAGGTTGTTTGAGTAACATAAACCTGTAAAGCAGATCTATTCCAGATAGTAAAACTGCCACAGCAAATCTATTCTAGATAGTAGAAACTTCACAGCTAATCTTTCCAGATAATCTGCCTAGCAGATCTAGTCCGGATAGTAAAGCGATTCAGCACATCTAACCCGGACAGCAAATCTTTTCTAGACAGTAAAACCGGCATAGCAAAAAACCTAAACCAGACAATAAAACCGGCACAGCAAACCAAACCCAGACAATAAAACCGGCATGGGAAAACCTAACCTGGACAATAAAACCGGCACAGCAAATCTAACGTTAGCCCGGGTGGTAAAACCGAACAGCAAATCTATTCCAGATAGTAAGACCGGCACAGCAATCCTAACCCAGACAATAAAACCGGCATAGCAAACCTAACCCAGGCAATAAAACCAGCACAGCAAACCTAACCCAGACATTAAAGTCGGCACAGCAAACCTAACCCAGACAGTAAAACCTGAATAGTGAATCGAACCGGGCAGAGTTACGCCCCTTTATGTCCAGCCACGGTAGAGTAACGCCTCTTTATATGAGTCATTGTTGAGTCAGGTTTAGCGCTTGTTGTTTTCATGGTTGTCACAGGGAAGCAGTTCCTGGTTGTGTTGAATGAGGATCTGCTTGATTTAATGGCTAGAGTAAACACTGTGGGTGCACAGAATGGGTCCGGTGGCGTTCCATTAGCTAAGTGCCATTTGTTTGGCGGTCCCTGCTCTACTGATGAGGTTCCGGGGAGGGTACCACAGGGCGCCATGCGAGGCGCACAAAGTCGCTAGCGACACGTGGCAAACTTAAAGGTCACTTTTTTTGCCAGGAAATGACGATCTGATCAGGTTATATGGCGAGTCACGGCCGCCTTGCTGTCAGGCTCAGTTTGCGGGAAGCCGGGGGCTGAAAACGATCCCGTCTGACTCTGACCGCATTAAGAAGTGCTTTAGACTAAATTGAAAAGGCTTCCGTAAATGGACGCCGCACATCTGAACCGCTACGTAATCGATCCCCGGTGATTGTGGGAGGAAAACTGAGCGTCATAATCATCAACATGATGAGGTCAGACGTCCATATTCCTCATTCACGGCGATTCCGGGAAGAACGACAGTTTTCTGCTTCACGGGGCCATAAAATTAGTTTTCCCTGCAGCCCTGCCCGGTCGGTATGACAGGAGGTTCCGCTGATGTCAGGTGATCTATATTCCCTCGTGGACACAGCCCTGCCCAGAGTCAAACTTCACACAGCGGGAGACAGCCGCCAGGTTTGGGGATGGCACGTCGACGTCGCACAACTCACTCCTGAAAGAGAACTTCCTTTCAAAATCCATATCCCGTCCTCCTCAGCGTGACGGGTCGGGCATCGACCGGCAGTCTCTCAAGGGCACCCCGGTAAACCGCGTGACGCAGCTCCGGGGTCTCAGCGGGCGGGTGTCGGAGGGGACAACAGGACGGTAGAACGTGTAGAGGTGAGGAGGACGACTGCACCTGGAGGACATACATCTGTAAGGCACCTGTACAACACCTGAGACCCACTATGGCACAGTGGTTCGTCACCTGTCTGCTTACAGCTGTGTTGGCAGGGAGAGGTAAGGAACGGTTTCTGTGTACAATGTAAATAACACTAACCATGTGTTTATTGATAAATGTTGAGAGAGAGGGGAGCATACCCCGGCAGTATAGGGTACATGCAGGAGGAGGGGAGGGATGTCAGGGTGTCCCTCGACAGTCATTCTCCCCTTACTTTCCCGGTATTAATTAGCCCAATTTGTGTGGGCCTTCATCATTGCACGTAATGTAATTACCTGGAGGAAAAGTGGCCAGGTTCTGGTCTCTGGAGCCGTCTGGCGGCGATCAGACATCCATCATCGTGTGGGCGGGAGCACGGCGCCGCGATGACATGAAATGAGCGGAGTTTACTTTGTTTTATGGGAATTCATGTTCGAGCCATATGAGATAGCGACATGAGCCATAAGTGATCATGATGAGACATGTTTACAGGCCGAAGGAATCTAGTCGTCAACACAGAAGGAATGTCAGGCAGGCCTGTCTACGACCAGGCGTCAACAAATGAAGAGCCTAAAAATTACAACTACACACACCACACCACAGTGCAGTGTGTCTCATCGAGTCCATGGCAAACATGGGACTAAGGTTGGGACCACACAGGAGAAGACCGGTAACATTCTCGAGGGTAAAGGAATTAATTTGATTTCCATCGTTACCATACGGGTACATTTTCCCATTGGCGTGGACGAGTATATATTTCCTGAATTTCTGGTTGACAATAGACCTGCCAATAGTTCAGCCTACTATCCCAGTGATATGACTAGTAATAGGTATATACATGTATGTCATTGTTGTACGTTGCCTCCGACAGTGCATGGTACATATCTTGTAGCTGTTACTGAAATTATTCTTAATGTATACAGAGTCCTGTTCTTCAAACTGTGTCTTTGAGTCCAAGATAGTTCTATTACTTCCTCAACCATACATTTTACTTTTTTATCTATATCAATTCTCACTCAGTACTGTGTCGGTGTTTCGACGACCTATCTGTCATCTTCATCATGCTTTGTTATAGTCATTGAGGTACATTACCTCCAACAGTGTATGATGCATCTTCATGATGTATACTTAGTCCTGTTCTTCAAACACGTGTTCTTTCTTTCCTTTCGGTTGTTATTTCTGGAAACGTTGTTACATCTTGTATGTATCATCTAAAATCCCAGGAAGACAAGTGTTTACGCAGACCACAGATATCAGAAAAAATTATCAAACTGAGGGCAACAAATTTGCTTTCAGGTGGGAAAACCATATCTCGTGAGCGCCCTTTGTCTTGGTTCACGCCACCTTGTAACATAATGTGTGTTTTATTACATCATTCAAAGATTTCAATCGCTAGTAAGTCTCCCGTGACGCCAGTGGAGTTTCCTGGACCAATAGGATTTGATACAAACAGAGTTTGGGGACCAGGATTTGCACATCGTTCGCGATGCGACGCGCGTTTTAGAGGTGAAGCCTAAATCTTCCCAATCCCCCCTCATTACTGCAGGAGTGGAGCGTTTATCCCACTACATCGGCGCAATAAAATACTGCTACTTGTTGTGACTAATCCATCATGTATGGTTTAACCTGCCACCCTGATCGGATATGGTCTGTGGGGCCAAAATTGGGGCATTCCTACTGCCTTTTGATTGATGATGATAATACAGGGTTGACTGTTGCCTGGAAGATGATTTACGAATGCCTTCATAGCTTCATCTTTCTTCATCATGTGGATGTGGGAGGTCCTATATAACAACGGTCACCACGTCCTGACACGGAGCCGCGGGAAGAGGCAAGAACAGTCGGCACGTCCTAGCGCAGAGCCGCGGGCCCAGCTGGCAGATAACCGATATCCGCCGAGCCAAGATGCACTTGTAAGGAAGTCACGGCTGGTAGAACGTAATCCGCCCATCCGTCTCTGTCCATCACAGTCAATACTTCAGGTTAACTTATCCTCCATTGCCGGCCCGATCCTTCATGTGTGGGTTCGTCTCCGCTCGGAGGCACTGCCGCGGTCCTGTACTACATCATCAGGCGCGCCACGCATCGTGTCTAATAGTCATCATCATTCAGAGCCAGCGTTATTTAAAAAAACTTACTGATGGACCAATACCCGCCCTATCAGCATTTTATTTTTATTCTCTTTCGGTTCAGCAAGGTTGAAAAGTTTCTGCGATTTCCTGTCATCATAGATTGGCTGCTTGTCTGTTTGATTAAGGACATTACACATTACAATGTCCTTGGTTTGACTGATTAGCATTCTAGTTATGTTTAACGACTGTTGTAGATGCCCCCTACTAGGCAGACGTCTCTGTAAAGACTATTTTGCGTACATAGCCGCAAAAGGCGTTTTACCAGCTCCATAAGTGTTTCTATGTCTTTGTGGCATTCTAGTACCGTCAGTTCTCAGCCCTATACGGGTGACATTCTAGTATCGTCAGTTCTCATGTCTGTACGGTTGACGTTCTAGTACCGTCAGCTCTCATGTTTATTTGTACTGGTGATATTCTGCGTCGGTCAGTTTGGACATGAGGACTGCCAGTGCTGAACGGTCAGTCCTCATGTCCAAGCTGACTCATTGTCATCGTTATTAGCGTCTCTGATGTCCCATCTTGCAGCCTGATAGAGGTTTGACCCCATCCATTGTACTGCATTGCTACAACATCGATCTGTTGTTCATTATGTCATAAGGATCTTTAAAAACAAACCTGCTATGCTTTATCTCTCATGTTTGAACTGGCTAGAAAAAAACATTGGCGTAAAAACGGACATAGCAAGAACATTCACCTGTTCACCCCCCTCTCTACAACCCAATTTCCCCCTCCACACTCCAGCACCCCTTCCCTCTCCACACTCCAGTTTCCCCTCCACACTCCAGCACCCTCCCCCTCCACCACTCCAGTTCCCCCTCCACAATCCAGCCACCCCTCCCCTCTCCACACCCCAGTTCCCCCTGCCCTGAACGACAGTCAGGGCGCGACAGCTGGGCCGAGCGTTACCAATCGGGGAATAATGACACAAGATTCCCCCAGATATGGATTTTGTATAGCAAGAAAATTGAATTTGCGTGGTTCATTGGAGTTGATGAGCTGCCTAGGTGGCATTCCTGGCGAAGTAGGGTGAACTGTGGGTAATTACGGGGGACTGGGAATGCTTGTGTGATGGATGGGGAAAGTACTCCGAAGTTTAATGTGCGCCCAGCAGTAAATGTCGGTGTCTCCAGGCGTCATATGGCAGCGGTGGTAAATTCCCGCGGATATAATGGCAGCCATGATACTGACAAAGTCGGGGTCCCGCGACTCTCAATACGAGCGTACCCAGGCCGTTCATCGTAGCGTCTATTGCTGTATAACACTCGCAGTAAATTGGGTATAGATTTTACCGGCTACGCCGAAAAAAACACACTTGATTTTGTAACGATTTTTCCACCGTATTGACGGTATTTACGTTGATGATAGTTATCTTATTGTCTGGCTACATCTAGACAGTCACGAATTATAATGAACAGTCTAGAAATATAAATGGCCAAACGCAAACATCAAACATAAATACTTCTATTATTATTTCTAGATATGCATGCCTTCATCGGGCGAATTAAGGGGATTGTTAGTTTTCTCTGTTGTTCGAGTCTCGTGCTCGAAAAGGACCATATCTCCAGATGGCTAGGTATTAAGTACAGACCATTAGACAGAGTTGACCGCCGGTGTGGCCGAGGTACACCATT